>NC_056725.1:12022075-12213716 GCF_019279795.1 Protopterus annectens | reverse complement strand
GTGTGTGTGTGTGTGTGTGTGTGTGTGTGTGTGTGTGTGTGTGTGAGAGAGAGAAAATCAAATCTCAAAGATTGTGTCAGCTACTTGGAGCAGAGTCACAGAGCACTGGTTTCACAGAATGGTTGTTGGAGGACTTGGCTTGAGCACTTGGCAGAGGACTCAACCTTTCAGCTGTGCCAGTAGGGGAATCTTATTGGGGGCCTAGAAAGAGTGGGAAACCCAGACCCAGGACTGAGTGCGTTTCCCATGTGCTCTTAAGGGAAATTGTGCTTGATGCCAAGAGCTGCATCTGGAAATACTGTGTGTATGTTTATCTTTGTTCCAAGTGATCATCCCTCACCGTTGTCTGTGGTGAGGTTTCAGGCTCCTTGATTGCTGGCCCAGAAGAGTGGGGCATCATAGTGGCTGTTTAGGAAAGCATAGGGCATTTGACAAGTGCTAATTACTAAGAGATGTGTTCCGTTTGATATGCTTGTAGCTATGTAGTGTATCTAATTCAAGTATGGAATGTGGTCCAGAAACTGTATGCATTGTAATAAATGTTATTACACTTGGTTGCAAAGGCATGTATCCAGCTGCATTCTGTAACATGTAAGAAACAGCTCACTGTAACTAGTGATGTTCTTCATGTTTCATTGTTGCAGTCATCACCTGTGGGTTGTCCTTGCTGTGGTAGCCCCCGGTCGGCCCAAATACCAGAGTCAATTTTTGTGTTGGCTGCAGTCGCCTGTACTCTGACGTCAGGTCATCAGTGCTATAAAGCAAAGCAGCCAATGTCATTACATCAGTCTTTCTTGCTGTGGAACCCATATGCTACTGCTAAGCAGGTCGTCTGTTCTCCAGAATTCAGTGAGGCACTTTTGCAGCCCCTGATGCCTGATTCAATATCTATGCAGGCCTCTACTGTGACCCTTTCGAAGTCTAGCATGCCGCAGAAGTCATCTTTGTCTTCCGAGCCTTTGGCTGTCTCTGCTTCAGTTGGGTCCGCAGGTGCTGCGCAGGCACCGGCTACCGAGGAGGTATTTCACACTACCGAATCTAGACAAAAACCAACATCTTCTCTTCCGACTATCGTTTCTCTCAGACTGACTGATTCTCTCAGGCCTAGAAGCCAGGCCACTCCTAGGAATTTTGTTTCTAGCCACCATCTTGCTACTGCTCCACCACCCCAAGCACAAATGCTGAAAATGGCCGAGGATCTCATCTCCCTTATCTGGGGTAGTCAGGCCACAACTTCTAAAAGGAAAAGGCACCCTTCTCCAGAAGTTGTCAGAACAGGATTCCGAGTTGTCTGACGATTCCGTTTTTGAGAGGAACAGCATCCCTTATGCCTTCCCTCCAGAAGACCTTTCCTTTGGCGCAACCCTTCACTCCCTCAGAGAGTGTTTCTGGACCTGCCTCAGCACAGACCCCTGGCCATCCCCCCTATTTTAGAAGTGGTGGATGATGTTTTCCATGAATCCAGCTTAGTTCTGATGCCCTCCCTCCCTCCTGCTCCCAGTAAACCCGATAGGTACTGCAGAGTACCGGATTCTCACAAATACCTTTACAGAAATCCTGCTGCAGATCCAGAGGTCATTACACAGGGACCTAAAGGAACTGACTAGTTCTGCGAAAAAATCCTCTTCCTTCTGACCAGGACTCCAGAGCTCTGGACAGGTTGGGTCAAAAGTATACACTTCTGCAGCCTTAACTGTTAGAGCACTCAGTTGTCAGTTCCATATGTTAAAATATCAGCAAGACACTTTAGAACTATTAAAACAGAAAATTGCTACTTCCTGCCTCATTCAGGTAGAGTGTAAAGAAAAGTTGCTCCAGGACCTTCTCTTTGTCAAATCAATCCTAAATTCCCTAGGGTTCACCATCAACGAGAAGAACTCAAAGCAAACGCCCACCAGGAAGATCATTTTCTTGGGACCTCTGCTAGACACAGCATCTCAAATGGTCTTTCTATCCCCAGAAAAGCAGAGCTTCCTGCCTCTTTACTTTATCCAGCTGGCTTCCAAAAGTCACCTCACCGTGAGGAAGTTTCTGCAAGCCGTGCGATACATGTCATCTTGCATCCTTTTCATTCCTCTGGCCAGGCTTCACATGAGAAAACTTCAGTGGTATCTAAAGATCCTTTGGTCCCAGCACTCTCAGTCCCTAGAGACCTCTCTCCCTCTGATCCCATGTATAAGGGCCAAGTTTCTCTGGTGGGCAAGAGACCTGTACCAGGAACAAGGGTCTTCCCTTCATCCTCAGCCCTACTGGCCAGACCATCACCACCGACACCTCAGAGATTGCTTGGGGCGCTAACCTAGCAGACATGTACACCTAAGGTCTTTGGGATGCCCAGCAACTTCACTTGCACATCAGTCGGAAAGAAATGATGGCAGTACAAAAGGCTCTTGACATCTTTCAAGCACCATCTCAGGCCAGGGGTTCTTCTTATAAAAACAGACAACACCACAGTAATGTGGTACATCAACAAACAGGTGTGTGGGAGGGGACCCAATCTTAACCCCTCTTCAGGTTAGCCAAGAGCCTGTGGCTTACAGCCTCCTCCATGGGTCTACACCTAATTGCCCAGTACCTACCAGGAGTCAGCACCACCCTGGCAGACCCCCTAAGCAGAAATGGCAGCTCAACAGGGAAATCTTTCTGTAAATCACTCAGGAGTGGGGAACTCTGGAATTGGTTCTCTTTGCCTCGCACCTCAACCACCAGCTGCAAAAGTTCTGTACCAGGGAGTATCACCTCCTAGCGTTGAAGGTGGCTGTCTTGATCTTCCCCTGGAACTCCCTCTTTGTGTACACTTTATTTCCTCTCCCCCTTATTCCCAAGGTACTGATCAAAATAGGGGAGGGGTGACCTAAGGGCATCCTCATTGCTCCAGATTGGCCCAGAAAGCCCCCCAAGCAGCTTCCCCTGATCTCAGACCTTTTGACCCAGGTGAGGGGGGGGGGGAGATACTGCACCCAGACTTAGACTCTCAATCTTTCAGCATGGCTTATACCTTAAAAGCTAACAAGGAGTCCCTGTTAAGCAAACAGGTTGTAGTCATCATCACAGAGGCCAGAAGGCCCAGCATCAGAAAATCATGCACAGGAAAATGGAAAAGATTCTGTTCCTGGAGCCAGTCCAAAGGAGGGCCAGTACCTCCCATCCCTCTTATCTTGGATTACCTAGCCGAGTTGCTCAGTAGTGGCCTCTTTCTCCTCTAATAAATCCATGCCTCAGCCATTTCTGCCCATTTCGATTCAGACCCACCCCTCTTCTCTCATCCTTTGATTAAGCAATTCCTCAGAGGGACTTCTAATATCAGACCTCCCAGAAGGCTTCCCACGCCACCCTGGAACCTGAATTATTTTCTAGCAAAAACTAACCTTACCTCCTATCGAACCTGCTGCTTCTACATTATTGAAATACCTCTCCCGGAAGACTGCCTTCCTACTAGCTATCACCTCAGCCAGAAGGGCTTCAGAGCTTTAGACTCTCATGGCTGTTGAGCCCTTCATCATTTTCCATGCAGACAGGGTCTCCCTGAAGACTACCCCTCCTTTATGTCCAGAGTGGTATCTAATGTGAACCTCAACCAGGCCATACACCTACCCTCCTCCTTTTCCAACCCTCAAAACAAGGGGGAAAGAATTCTTCACTTGCTAGACGTGCACAGACAACTCAGATACTATCTGGACCGTACCAAACCTTTCAGAAAAACAGACCAACTACTTGTCAGCTTTGCCATTTCCAAACAAACCATTTCCAAATGGGTATCACACTGTGTCCATTTTTGCTACAGACTACATGGGGAACCCCCCCCCCCTCAAGTCTGTCCGTACCCATTCCACTAGAGCAGCCTCCACTTCCACAGCCTTCCTCAGAGGAGTCCCCATCTAGGGACAACTTGGAAGCTGCCACCTGGACCTCTGTCCATACCTTTACAAAGCATTACCACGTACCTCTTTTTTCTAAGTCTAGGGCAGGGTTTGCTTCTGCAGTTCTACAGGGCCTGCTGACCCATGCCTAGGACTGTAACCTTTCCTTCCACCCCTCTCATCAGCTTTGGGAATACTCCCACATGTGATGACTACAACAGTGAAACATGAACATAGTGCTTTTGTGTACACTTACCATAAATGTAGATGTTAGTGTATTCGGTGTTGCAGTCCTGGGTTCCCTCCCTCCATCCCCCATGTAGCATCTTCCCCTAGGGGGACATAAACTTCCCCCAGTGGCTTTTGGCCACCAGGACTACTTTTCTTTATTCCCTTGTGCTTCTGACTGGTTAGGGCAAGAAAAAATTATGTAATGACGTCGGCTGCCTTGCTTTATGGCACTGATGACCTGATATCAGACTACAGGTGACTGCAGCAGACGCAAAAAAAAACATTGACTCTGGTATTCGGGCCAGCCGAGGGCTACCACAGCAGGGATAACACACAGGTGATGACTGCAACAGTGAATACACTCGCACATTTACATTTATGGTAAGTGTACACAACTGTACTTTTCCTTGTAAGTGCTAAGATTTTGCTCTAGGCAGCTGTGGTTGTGTGATCTGTACTGACAGCGATGGCAGAGTTATAAAAAAATGGCACACTAATTTTAGCTGTCGATCTGTGCAATCGATTAAGTGAAAAGATCACAGTAATTCACACACATGCACAGCAACTCTTAACAGAAGGACAAGTTTTGCATCAGCACATATTGGATTAATATATCCAGAATCATGATGTGCTGGCAATTACAGATTAACTGCAATTCTTAGTGATGTACCAGAAAGTTAAAACACATTCTTGCCATGGATGGCACTTCTGTACTTGGAGAAACATCAGTAATCCACATATTTATTTTTATTTATTTTACATTTGTTTACCGAGAAAGTCCAGCTAGACATGTCCTTTTTCAGTGGAAGCCTGGGGAGATAAGCTCCAAGTCATAAAGTTACATAGTAAAAGTACAACATATTAAAAGAGAAAAATAATTCATATTAACAAAGACAAGACAGCAGTGCTAGACATAGCTACTATAAATGTAAATATGTGACATCAAGTAGGACTTATAGTAATAAAAATAAGGAGAATAAAACATTTAAACATTGTAACTATAGATATAACGCCAAGTAGATCCTATAGTTATATACAAAGTATTAACGAATATGAGGAAATATCTGGCTTGGCAGTTGGTAAATTTACATAAGTATCAATAATCCAAACCTCAAAAAATAAAGACAAGTAGTACACCAGGATCCACCAAAAGTGCTTATTGAGCGCTTTCGTTTTTTAAGTAAAAAACTTCAGCAGAATAATAGACACATCCAATAACCCCATACATATATATATATATATATGTGTGTGTGTGTATTGACCCAACTTAAAATACCCGCCTAAATTCATTAATGTTAATTGACAATTACCTAAAAGGTATACACCACTAAAAACATAACAGTGCAAATTCATGGTAATACATATGCATCCCCTTCCAGGTAAAAACAAATCAACATTCAGAACTTTTAAAACACACACAAAAGAAAAAAAAAGAACAACTTTTATGTGCAAAATATGCAAACCATAAAAAAATACATCATAATATTGTAAAACAATATAAAAATATATATATATAAAAAACTGTCTGAAACCATTACTGTTATAAAGTCAGATAGTTCTATATATATCCCTCTCCCTAAGCGTAAGAATAGGGCTTATGGAGATATTATTATTAAGCCCTGGTTGTTCAGTGGCATTAGTTCTGAACTGCCATCTCAATTCTTGCAGTTCTAAAAAATCATTTAAAGGACCTCCCCTATCACCCATTAATACATGCTCTAAGATAGTGAATAAAAAACTATGCCCTTCATTGTTAAGGACATGTACAGCCAAAGCATTTTTGGGGTCTTGTTTTTTGATGATATAGAAATGTTGATATACCCTAATCCTAAGGGCATTAATAGTCTTCCCAATGTAAAAGCTTGGACATTAATCACATAGGGCAATGTAAACTGCTGACTTAGTACTACAAGAGTACTTTTTTTATGTATATACCTTCCATAATTGGGTATTTTTTACCATAGTACCTTCCATAATATGCTTACATTGCAAGCAGAATCCACACTTATATATACCTCCTATTTACCTCCTATCCTAGTACTGGCCTTACAGTTCCTCTCTAACATATTTTTAAAAGTAATGTCTTTCTGGTAAATTATTTTTGGTATCATTCCTACAATTTCTAAAAGGTCCTGACTGGTGTGAAATAAATTCCAATTATGACAGATAATCTGTTTAATGCCATTAAATTGCGTGTTATAACTCAAAGTAGCCGACTTCTTAAATCCGTCAGTCTCTACATTAGGTAACCCCATTTGTGGGGCATTACCCTTTCCAAGCAAAGGAAAGAAATGGCCCCTTTCTCTTTTAGCAACCAGTTCTTGTAAAACCACATCTAAAAATCAATCAGGGTAACCCCTTTGTACAAGCATCCATCTCAATACTTGAACCTGATATAAAAATTCATCCCACTCAGATATCATCCTGGCTAAATGGACACCCTGTCCCTTAACCAGGGATTTTTTTCTGATGGAGTGGGTGAAAACTATTAAAATGCAATAAGGTATTAGAATAGGTTGGTTTTCTGAAAAAGATTGTTCTAAAACTTCTCTATGTCTTTAATGATAGCAATATCTAGGTAATGTATTTCATCCCTGCCTATTGTGTATGTAAAGTCTAAAAAATCTGTGCTATGGTTTATATAACTAAAACAATTCTGTAATTCTACCTCTCTTCCATTCCAAAGAATAATGATATCATCCAAATATCTCCCATAATATTTCCAATATTGGGCATATTGACTATTAAAAATAAACTCACGTTCCCAAAATGCTAAAACTAGATTTGCAAAAATAGGGGCACAAATGGCCCCCATTGCCACACCCTTGCATTGCTTAAATAGCTGCTCCTCAAAGACAATGACATTTGTATCCAAAACTAATTCCATAAGGGTTCTAATGGTCCTAATACGGTCATGTTTAAGGTTAGAATATTGGCAAAGAAAAGAATAGAACCACTCAACCCCCATATCATGTGGAATTACCGAAAACAAATCCTTGACATCTATGGTCACGAAAAAAAGCACATCAAACATATTCTTATTAATTTTCCTGAGCAAATCCCAGGAATCTTTCACTATCCATGCACACTCATTTAATACAGTTTTTAGCTGTGTGTCTATAAATTTTGCTATAAAATATGTTTTAGATGCTTTTGCATCTACAATAGGTCTAAGGGGCGGGTTGGCTATATCCTTATGCAACTTCGGTATACCAAATATTGTTGGGATTTTTGGGCTTTTAACTTCCATAAATTGAAATTCTTCTAAACTGATTTCCCTGTTTAATACAAGCTCATCTAATATCATATCAACTTTCCTGTATAAAATGTTTTTTTCATTTTAGCTGATCTCACAGTAAACATCCGTATAAAGTATACCTAACATTTTGTTAATATAAAGATTAGAATTCATAATAGCCAACCCACCCCCTTTATCAGGTTTCATAACTCTGATTGCCTTATTTCAGATGTCTTCAACCAATTTCATTTCATTACCATCCAAGTTATTGTCTTTGAACAGGTAGTTGCGTTTTATTCATGAAATATTTACGTATGTCATGTTCACACATTTTTTCAAAAGTTTGTATCACAGGATATAATGGCGGGTTAAACAAACTAGTTTTTTTTTTACACGTCATGTTGTATTGGGTTGGGGTTACACTTTTAAAAAAGAATTGTAGATTTAGCTTTCTTGTATATAATTTTAAATTAATTATTACATCATCTATCATTGCATCCCTGCTGGGAACAAAAGAAAGGCCTTTGTCAAATACATCAGCTATTTTCCTATCAAAAATGTCACTGTAATTATATATACTAAAATCTCCACAAGCATTCTTAATTATACTAAACACAGACTCATTGCTGGATCTAGCCATGTTGGCACATTCAGCACTTAGATTAGAAATTTGATTAAACTCATTATGTAAATTTTCTACATTCAATACACCCCCCCCTGTAATTCCAGTTGTATTGATTCATACCCCCTCTCTGGTTCCTTAGTCGCTCGGACCTCCTCAGAGGGGGATATCCTAAAGGGTCAGGATGATATTCATAATTGTTCAAACACCTACTGTCATTAAGGTCATGCCCATTATCTTTATCAAAATTGTTCCCATATTGGGAGTGTTCGTTCTGTCCCAAAGGGGGTTGGGGATAAGCTCTACGTTCAGCATATTCGTTTTTATCTCTTATAAGTTTTAAATCTTTTTTGTTTTTAAGATCATTTATATACAAATCAATGTGCTTAAATATATCAAAGTAAGCATTCTTTTTGAAGTCCAACAATAAATCTGAATGTAGTGTCATCCAGTCTCTTTATTTTCCCTGGTAAATCAGTCATTTTCCTTTCGTTGCCCCTAATTAGACAGTCAAGCAGCTCACAGCTATGCTTATTAAAGAGCTGAAGTAATTCAACATGTAAAACAGTGTCTTTTACTGACCCCGTAGGGTACTTCCATAAATGGAAGCCCTTGGGAATCTCCTCTGCGTCTACATTCTCTCAAATAACATAGGTTCATAGGTAGGTAATAGGCTATCTGCCCGAAGGCATTTATAAGCCTAGCCAGAGTGTGTTTGCTTTTGCCGCCCCCTTAGATTAGTTCCCTGTGCCTCTGTCCAGCAGAGCCATTGAAGTGATCCCCGGGGTAAACTTTGTTTCCCATTCACTCATCAAGGTTTCTCTTGAAGAGGTTTAGCGAGGAGCTCTGCCTAATGTAGATTTAATCTTGTTCCAGAGCATGGGAAGTCTCTGGGACAGGAATGTATCTTTCTAGCATGCCCTCCAGCATGTCCTAGTAAGCTCTAATTACAAACATTGAGAAATAAGAAGTAAAACACAGTGCTACAAATTTTCTAAACTGTAACTAGATAATAATAATAGACTAAATGATAACGAAATCCTGGAAGGATTAACAAGCAGTGAGAAATCATTCAGTTCAGTTTTATAGTGATAGAGGGGATGTTCATCTTTCGGCTTTTCCCGGTTAGGGGTCACCACAGCAGAACTCCGGTCCGCTAATGATTGGCAGTTGATTTTTACGATGCCGAGGTGCCAGCCCAACCATCAACGAAGGCACGCCCATTCAAGCATGTCTTTCGAATGCCATAGTGATAGAGGGGATACTCTATCTAAATCTGGAAAAGGAGAGAAGGGTTGAGGGGGGGTTATTAGTCGGGGTTTGGACAAGGACAAAGCCAATGAGAATTTAGGTGAGATTTAAGTGCAGTCTTGAAAAGACTGCAGGTAGGAAGGGTAGTTATGGTAGTGGGAAGGTTGTTCTAGAGCTTGGGTATAGCGCAAGAAAATAGTGCTTCATCTGCTGAGTTTTTGGCTTTGGTGACCTGGAGTAGATTTTTTTTTGCAGGAGCATAGTGGTCTGGAAGAGTGGTAAGGTTGGAGAATTGTATGGAGCGATGGGATTTGGAGAGGGTGGTTTACTAGTTTATGAGAAAAGGTGAGTTGAGTTTAGTGTAGGAGTTGCAGGAGTTCAAGCCAGTCAAAGTGTCTAAGGGAGACACAGTAGTGGCTGTGGTAGGAGGCACCAGTGGCAAATTTTGTGATTTTATTGTAGCAGGCTTTGAGTTTGTTTAGGTTCATAGATTCATAGGTAGGTACTAGGCTATCGGCCATGGGGCCTATACAAGCCCAGCCAAAAAGGTACCTTGGCTTTTGCCACCCAAGAAAATTATTCCTGTGCCACTGTCGAGCAGAGCCACAGAGGTGATCCCCGGGGTGAATTTCCTATTTCCCATCCAATCATCAGGATTTTTCTTGAAGAGTGCTAATGAGGAGCTTTGTTTGATATAGATAGGTAGTTTAGTCCAGGATATGGGAAGTCTGTGGGACAGAAATCTATCCCTCCGGCATGTTCCGTTTATTGTGGTGACAAGGTTTAGGTCCCTAGAGCGTGTAGCTTGGAGGGATTGGGATTTCTTTAAATGGAGCATGTCCAACAGCTCTGGGTTTGACATAGTTTTGTATGTTAGGCAGAGATCACCTCTGAGTAGCCGATATTCAATGGAGTAAAGCTGGAGTTTTTTGAGACGGTCTGCATAGGGCATCTGTTTGAGGCCGGTAATCCTCTTTGTGAGGTATTTCTGTGGCCTTTCCAGTTGTTGTAGATGTATTGTGAGGTACATACCAAAAGGGGTGTTGTACTCTATAATGGGTCTAATGAGTGATGAGTAGAGGGGAACAATGACCTCTTTTTTTTCTGGATGAGAAACCTTTTGTGATGAGGTGTACCATGTAGAAAGATTTCCTGACCAGTGTGGCAATGTGATTATCAAAGGAGAGACCACTGTCCTCCTGTGTCCCAAGGTCTCTTATCACACTTTCGATGTTAAGTATACTACCGCCTATGTTGTAGTTCATGGGTACAGAGTTTTTACCAAAGGGGATGACAATGCATTTTTTGGTATTGAGCTTGAGGCCATGGCTTTGACACCAGGCATCTGTCTCAGTGAGGCCCATTTGTTAGGATGTCCACATCGTTAGGAGTTTCAGGTATGGCTCCTAGTTTGCAGTCATCTGCGAACTTCATTAGCCAAAGAACATTCTGTGTTAGCCTGTATTTCAGAGAAGTAGGTACCAAACAGGAGAGGACCCAGGACTGAACCCTGTGGTACTCCACTTGTCACTGGTCTGAAGTCGGATTTGGAGTATGCTACTTTCACAGTGTGGGTTCTATCAGTGAGCCAGTTGGCAACCCATCTTGTGACATAGGGATTTATACCTAGTTTAGTGAGTTTATCTATAATTCCAGAGTGGGGGATGGTGTCGAAAACCTTGGCAAGATCTAGATAGGCTGTGTGAACCACCTTACCCTTGTCTACGGCTTTGGTGACTGCTTCAAAGAAGTGTATCAGGTTTAGGAGACATGATCTGTCTTTTACAAACCCGAACTGGGTGGGTTCCAGAGTTTGGAGATTACCAATGTCTTTGTTTATAAGTTTCATGGTGATACATTCCATGACCTTGCAGACCAGGCTCGTCAGGCTAATGGGGCAGCAGTTCCCGGGGTCCGTGGTGGCTCCCTCCTTGTGGAGTGGGATAACCGTCACTGTGCACCATTCAGCCGGCACAAAGCCTGAGGTGAGGCTATGATTGAACATGGTACTTGGGTAGGGTGCCAGTTCATTCTGTAGTTCATGTAAAATGTAGCCTGGGATGTTGTCTGGTCCCATGGATGCTGTGTTCTTGGCTTTGGAGAGTGTGGTTTTTACCTGTGCAGCTGTGATTACAGGAACTTTACATTCTTCCAGTATAGAGATGGGCTCTTTAGGGGGTGAGAGGGGGGAGGGTAAAGTTAGCACTGAACCTGTCTGCCAGGATGTTTGCAATATCAGTTGGGTCTGTATATTTAGTGCCATTGTGCTGTAACTCGGAGCAAATCTGAGTTTTGCCATTGAGATTGTTGACATAGCTATAGAATGCTTTCTGGTTGTCTTTAGAATCAGTGATGATTTTGTTTTCGTAACTAGCTTTGGAGGATTTTATCAGGGATCGCAGCTTCTTACTGAGGCTGACCAGGGAGTTCCTCCACTCATAGGATTTTACTCTCTTTTGCAACAGTTTCTTCCTTCTGTTGTACAGTTTGTTTATGGCAGGGGACCACCAGATTGGCTTCTTTTTTTTTTTGGAGGTTAGCGTTTTGGTTCTATTTGGGATAGCACGATCCATGCACTCATGCAAGTGCTTATAAAGTGCAATTTTGTAGGATTCAGTAGTCGTAACTGTATTGTCCATCTGCATGGGTGTCAGGAAGTTCACCACTTCTGTCATAAGAAGCATGAAGTTGGCTTTGGAGAATTTTTTTACCATGGTTTCCTTAATGGGGGGTGGGGGCAGGATGTGGATATCTAGGGTAATTAGCTTATGGTCGGATTGGACCAATGAGGCATTGACTTCAGGTGAGATACACCGGTCACTCATGTTGGTAATGACTAGATCTAGGATATTGTTGCCCCTGGTGGGGGTGTGGATAAGTTGATCCGGGGCATTGGAGTTTATGAATTCCAGAAAGCGTTGAGCGAAGGAGTTGGTACATGAGTAGTTTTCCCATTTAATGGTGGGGTAGTTGAAATCTCCCATTGTTAGGGTCTTTGGTTGAACCCTAATATTTTTCAGTACATCAAGAAAAGAGGAGTGGGAATACTGGAGCATGGTTGGTGATCTGTAGCAAGCTACAATTTGGATTGCAGATTTGCCCAGAGTTAGTTGCACTTGGATAACCTCGGCTGCATTATGCTGAGCAACTAGCCTGGAGGTGTGGATATCCTTAATGAATATGGACACACCTCCGCCTTTGGTGTTCCGGTCCAGGTTACATGGCCGAAAAGTGTGGTATGAGTTATAGCCTGGTAATGCAGGGGTGCTCTGTCGAGCCTTGATCCAGGTCTCAGTCACTGCACAGATATCGATGTTCACCATTTTAAGGAGTGCCTAGAGTGTGTGCATTTTGAGATTTAGACTTCTAGCATTGAGTAGCATCACCCTCAGTTTTTGCTTGCCTGTTCCTGTTACGGTGGTGAATTTGTCATTTGAACCTTGCCTAAAAAAGGCACTATAGGGGCAGCAAGAACCTTAGCCAGTATCCGGAATCCCAGGGGTGACAGGTGCAGGCCATCTCTGGCAAAGCATCGTGGTCTGTCGACCATGTCATCCCAGGCAGACAGATACTGGATCCCTTTAGAATGGGACCAGAAGCTTAGCCAATTGTTGAAGTCAAATCATTTTGTCCTTGTACTGCAGCATCATTCTGGGTGATGACAGTTCTCAAGCTGCAGCTTGCGAAAATCAGATGTTAAAATTTCAAAGGGTCAATACACACATATATATGTATGTATATATATATATATATATATATATGTGTGTGGTTATTGGATGACTCTGTTATTCTGATGAAGTTTTTTACTTAAAAAAGGAAAGCGCTCAATAAACACTTTTGGTGAATCCCGGTGTACTACTTCTCTTTGTTTTATAAGTATCAATAATGTGTGATGAGCATTCAACTGTTAGCTGAAAGATTTGATCATAAATCCACTAAGCAAGGTTAGAAGTAGTGATGGATGAACAGAGTGGTATGTGAAATGGCCTATCCTGGTGGGTTTAGAGCCAGGAATTTGCAAGGTGCGTTTTTAGGAGTGTTTTAAATTGCTTAGATGAGGGGATGGTCAGTATTGAGTTTGGTAGGGCATTCCAGAGCCTAGATGTGTAATTGGAAAAAAGTGATTCTCCTGCTGAGTTTATTGCTTTTGTAACCTGTAGTTGAAGTTTATTGTTAGAGTGGAGGGATCTTAATGCTGAGTAAGGCTGAATGAGGTCTTTGAGGGCTGGGGTCTTGGTTGGTAAAGAATTTTATGGGCTAAGGGTTATTGATTAAGATGTAGTAAATGAGGGGGTTTGAGCCAATCGAGCTGCTTGATGGATAAGCAGTGATGTGACTTGTGGGATGCATTGGTGGCAAATTTAGAGATTTTATTATAACAAATTTCCAGTTTGGCAAGATCAGTTTTACGGAGGTTGGATAGTACTGTGGATGGATAAAGGAGTGTTGAAAGCAGGTGGGCTCTGGCAATGGTAACTTTTGTATAATTTGTTAGAAATTCTTTATTTCTATATAGGAGGTCAAGTTTGTATGTACGTTTTTGATGGTTTAATCAATATGTATGTCAAATTTTAGGTTATTGTCAAGTATAACCCCTAACAGTTTGGTATGGTTAGTTGGAGTAATCAAGGTTTTGTTTTTGGAGTAAACATGGAAGCTTGGGGAGGGGGAGGTAGTCCTAGTGGGACAGAAAAGGAGATTAGTTTTATTCGGATTTAATATAAGCTGTGAGTTGGTTAGCCACGTTTCTACAGACAGGAAGGAGTCTTGGGTTATGGTTAGAAGGATGTTGGGGGAGGAGGCTGAACAGATCAGGGTTGAGTCATCTACGTATTGGATTATGGTGGGATATGGGGTGGCAGAGTAAAGCTGGTTGGTAAAGAGGGGAGAATAGTAGGGGCCCAAGGATCGAACCTTGGGGGACCCCTACAGTGACTGGGAAGAGGTTTGAGAGAGATTATTGCCATTGGCTGCTTGTTGCCGATTGGATAAGTAGCTTTGAAACCATGTAATAGCAGTATGGCTGAGATTAAGGGAGGAAAGGATGCGAATAAGCCTCTTGTGGTTGACCATGTCAAAGGCCTTTGATAGGTCAAGGAATAAGGGTGATGCAAACTGGACTGGTGATACAAACTAGTGTTTCTGTATTGATTAGCTATGTTAGTAAAGGACAGTAGGGCTGTTGTGGTGCTATGAACTGGATGAAAACCATGCTGGGTGTGGGATAAAAGATTATATAAAATGGGATAATCCATGTGTTGAGTGTGTACTACTCTTTCGAGGACTTTAGACTGGGGTGAAAGAATGGCAGTGGAGCAGTAGTTTGCAAGTTCGCAAGAAGTTCCTCCTTTGTGCAGGGGTAAAATGTGAGAGATTTTCCAGTTAGTGGGAACTTAAGATTCAGTTATTGATCTGTTTATGAGAATGGCTGCTGGATAGGAGATGTCTTTTGCTGCAATTTGTAGAAATTCTGGGGGGAGGTTATCCACTGCTGGTTTTAGCTTTTTCAGTAGTTTTTTGATTAACTGGTGGAGAGTGGATGCAATTTAAATTTGAGTTTTTGAGGGGGTAAATTATAATCATGTTGGGGGTGGGATTGGTGTTAATGTGGTTATTGGCTAGTGTTTGGATGGATTCGGTAAAGAAAGTGTTGAATTGGCTATTAGTTGTTTTTGGAGTGGGAGTAGTAACTTTACCTGGATGTAATAAGTTATTTATTGTAGCCCAGAATTTGAGGGTTTTTGTGATGCTTGGTTTGGATATTTTGGTAGAATTTGGTGTTATCTGTTTTAATTAGTATTTTGGTTTTTTTAAGGAAATAATGTGTAGTGGTACTGGTTTTGTACTTTGGTACTGTGACTAGGCTTTATCTCTGTCTTTGAGTAGGGATCTGGTTTCTTTGGTTAACCAGGGTGCATAATTGGCTTTGACTCTAATGTTTCTAGGTGGAGCGTGAACGTTGAAAATATCAAGAAAGGAGTTGTTAAAAGAGAGAATTGCTTGATCTAGATGCTCCCAGTGGCAATTTTGTAGGGCTGAGACAAAGTTGTTAGGATTAAAATTATTTTTATTCCTGATGGTTCGGAAGATAGTTTGTTGTGTTAAATGGTTACATACATTAAGGAGAAAGGTTGGGGAGTGGTCACTCAGGTTGTCAGACAACCTGAGTGGGATAAGTGGGGGGAGTTAACTAGAATCCAGTCAATTGCAGAGTTGCTGTTAGAGGTATGATCATTTCGGGTGGGAGTTGTTATAGTTTGGGTAAATCCATACAGATTAATGTGGGTTGTTGGGTTTGTGAAGGAGCAAAGTTAGCCAATCAGTATTAAAATCCCCCATGATGATGATTTCTTGGGGAAGGGATGAGGAACACCATTGTAGTAAGTTTTCAAGTAAGGCAATGTTATTTCCTAGTGGTATGTATCCACCTATAATGTTAAGGTGCTTGTTGGAGTTTTTAGTTAATTTAGTTAGAATTAACTAATTGACATCCTGCGCCTTTTCACAAAGTGATTGTAGCCGTGATTGATTAACTGCAGCTCAACAAGGAAAAACCCTTGCTGGTAAATGCCAATCAGAAATGGCATTTGAAAACTGGTACCGAGTTAAAACTGCCACGGAATCAATAAATTAATAAAAACAGAGAAACTTAACTGCTGCTACTATTCTTTGAGATACTGCTCATCACAGTTATCATTATGATTGGGCTTACTAAGAGAAGCATTTAGCAGGTAATTAAATAATAGTCACAGTCCAAAGTTTCTTTTTAAATTTAAAGTATAAAAAAAAAAAAGTAGAAATACTGTCTGCTGAAAGTACCTCGAACTCGCCAACTCCAGTGGAGAAGCTAGTCGCAAAGGAATACATTGAGAAGCAGGGGAACTTGAATGCAGAGTAATTTATTCCACAGGGAAGAAAAACACGAATGGAATATAGGTTTATGCAGATATCTGAGGAAAGCTGATGCTGTGGGTGGGATTTTTAGTGATGTTACAAGCGATGTCACAAAGAGGGAGGTTGTTAAGTGGGTAGAAACTTTTCAGCATTTAGAAGCGGAGAGTGCCCCTTTAACACCTTCAACTTTATGGCGTTAGACTGTCATATTTAAGTGCTATAAAGCACACACTAAAAGTTGAAGTAGAACCTTTTTCAGAGAGTTAGGTGAAATGCTTGTGAAGAGTAAGGAGGACTTGTGGTACAACATTTCATAACAAGCTGTTAAGTGGTCTGTTTCTGAGAAGTGAAGTGTTTTATTTTTTTTTCCATGTACTTGTAGAAAATTAAGGACACTATGTTGTATTTAACATTTATCTCCCTTCCTAACTCATTGAGTTGAAGTGAGATTCATAAGTCACAGATGAATGAGCAAGGCAGCTACATTGGCTGGCAACATTTAACACATGACAAGGATTTGTAGGAAAGGTCAGAAAGCTGTAACTGTTGAGTATGTTAGAAAGCCATGTTTCCTGCATTTTGTAGGAGATTTAAATGCAGCATTATAAACTTTTTTTAGCAAGTCATAATTAACATTAGTCATGGTAATTCAGCAAATGTAAGCACCCTCTGTGCATACAGACAGAATACAAGAAGCCAGTCTGAAGCTGTTATTAACTCTAGTCTTCTTAATATTTTGGGACTGGGGAATCGTACTGCATTCTACAAAACAGAAGAAACTGAAAAACAAATTCATCTTAGTATGGCAGAATTATGATAACTGTTTTCAGGTACAGGAAATAAAAACATATGAAACAGTGATTCTGATGCATTGATGCAGTGCAAGGTAAGCAACATGTGCTAAAAGCCAATTATTTTAGTTTTGAGGTGGAGTTTTTCTTTAAGGAGTCGTGAGTAGGGATTCCCAGGCCACACTTTCCTCAAAAGCACTAACTGATGAAGGCAATTTCTGAATTTTCTTTTCTATGTTAATCCTTTTGCTGATTTGTTTCTCCATAACATAGAATAGGCAGCAGTAACTGGTGTCACTTTCATTGTTTCAAACACCCATGTCTTGAGAGTGAATGTTTAAGATGCACAGAACTCCTGGCTTGCCTTACAAAGATTTTATAAAATCAGTGATACTTTCTTGGCAGGATTCCCATGTGCATCCACATTCGCATGCCTACAAAATTCTTGGAGACTTTTAAGACCTGTGGTACAGTGCCAGAACAGTGAGCACGGGAGAGAAAGGAGTCTGTGTGCTGGCACAGGGTTAAGGTGCCTTTTTATGGTATCAGAAGTAGGAGAGTTTTGAAGCAAGCCTTTGCTGCTTCAAAGCTAACTTGGGTGCGTAAAACTGTACGTGTCAGAGGCAGTTCTGTTACTTTTGTAGGCGGCATTTCTCCACGCATATGTATGGGCTGTATAGAGGGATTTGGGGTGGTGTATAGCTGTCTGCAAGGTATTTTGCATCTTTGACTAACTTGCATATGGGAAAAATTCTCACATCACCTGCACTGGTATGCAGTTTTTGTGTGTGTATGTTTGTAAGGGAGTTGTAGTGAAACGCTGCTGGTTATATCTTGGACCTAATAGGCTGCATGCTGAAGTCTGAGTGTAGGTAGTAGGCCCCACTTCAATACCTTGCAGTACTTTGCAAGGCACAATGAAGGTTTGTGTGGAAAGGTGACAGATTTAGTACATCAGTTCACTATATATATAGTCCAGGAAATATAGGTAGTAAAAAAGAGTGAAGTATGTACATGTCTGCATACAACCACAGGATGCTTATACAGAAAGCTGCGTTTGGAGAGAAATGTTCTCCAGCAATACAAACATTGCTTGATTTAATAGGGTCTAAATGGAACTTCTCAGCATTACATTAGCTTCTGGCACACAAATTGGTTTGTGAAATGAATTGTGGTAATGTTGAGTAGTTAGTTACTGAGGTAAATCGGTCCACAACTACTAACAACTTTGAGGTTTAACAACTTTTATAGAGACAGAAAATGTAATGTGTCATGACAGCACAAACTCTATGTATTTACAACTCCCCGTGTATTCATAGGTAGGTACTAGGCTATCGGCCTAAGGGCCTAAGTAAGCCTAGCCAACAAGGTTCCCTGGCTTATGCCACCCAAGGAAGTTAATTTCCTGTGTCCCTGTCAAGCAGAGCCACAGAAGTGATCCTTGGGGTGTATTTCCTATTTCCTATCCACTCATCAAGATTTTTCTTGAGTGCTAATGAAGAACTTTGCTTGACATAGATGAGTAGCTTTTTCCAGAGTATAGGAAGTCTCTGGGACAGGAATTTATCCCTCCAGCATGTCCTGTTTATTGCGCTGACGAGGTTTAGGTCCCTAGAGCGTGTAGCTCAGAGGGATTGGGATTTCTTTAGGTGTAGCATGTCCAGCAGCTCTGGGTTTGACATAACTTTATATGTTAGGCAGAGATCTCGGAGTAGGTGATATGCTACAGAGTAAAGCTGGAGTTTTTTGAGACAGTCAGTGTAGGGCATCTGTTTGAGGCCAGTAATCCTCTATGTGAGGTACTTCTGTGGCCTTTCCAGCTGCTGCAGATATCTTGTGAGGTACATTCCAAAAGGGGCGTTGTACTCTCTAAAGGGTCTAATGAGCACTGAGTAGAGGGGAACAATGACCTCTTTTTTCCTGGATGAGAATGCTTTTGTGATGAGGTTTGCCGCATAGAAGGGTTTCCTGACTACTGTGGCAATGTGATTATGAACGGAGAGACTACTGTCCTCCTGGGTTCCAAGGTCTCATCACACATTCGGCATTAAGTAGACTGCTGTTTATCTGGTAGTTCATGGGTACAGAGTTTTTACCAAAGGGGATGACAATGCACTTTTTGGCATTGAGCTTGAGGCCATGCCTCTGACACCAGACACCTGTCTCAGTGAGGCCCTTTTGTAGGATGTCCACATCATTTGGGGACTGTACTATGGCTCCTAGTTTGCAGTCATCTGCGAACTTCGTTAGCCAGAGGCTTTCTGTGTTAGCCTGTACTTCAGAGAAGTAGATAAATACGAGAGGTCCCAGGACTGAACCCTTTGGTACTCCACTTGTCGCTGGTTTTAAGTCAGATTTGGAGTCTGCAACTTTTACAGTGTGGGTTCTGTCAGTGATCCAGTTGGCAACCCATCTTGTGGCGTAGGGATTTATACCTTGTTTAGTGAGTTTAGCTATAATTCCAGAATGGGGGATGGTGTTGGAAGCCTTGGCGAGGTCAACATAGGCTGTGTGAACCACCTTACCCTCGTCTATGGCTTTGGCGACTGCCTCAAAGAAGTCGATCAGGTTCAGAAGGCATGATCTGCCTTTCACAAACCCGAACTGGGTGGGGTCCAGAGTTTGGAGGTTACCAATATCTTTGTTTGAGTTCCATGATACGTTCCATGGCCTTGCAGACCAGGCTCGTCAGGCTAATAGGGCAATTGTTCCCAGGATCAGTGCTGGCTCCCCCTTTGTGGAGTGGGATAACTGTTGCTGTGTGCCATTCGGTGGGCACAAACCCTGACGTGCGACTATGATTGAACATGGTGCTTAGGTTGGGGAGCCAGTTCGTTCTGAAGTTTGTGTAAAATGCAGCCTGGGATGTTGTCCGGTCCCATGGATGCTGTGTTTTTGGTTTTAGAGAGTGCAGCTTTTACCTGCATAGATGCGATTACAAGGAATCTGCATTCTTCCTGTATATATATGGGCCCTTTAGGGGGTGAGAGGGGGGTAAAGTTAGCACTGAACCTGTCTGCCAGGATGTTGGCAATCTCAGTTGTTTCTGTAATTTTTGTGCTGTTGTGCTGTAATTCAGAGCAGATCTGGGTGTTGCCATTGAGATTCTTGACACAGCTATAGAATGCTTTGTAGTTGCCCTTAAAATCAGTGGTGATTTTGTTTTCGTAGCTAGCTTTGGAGGATCTTATAAGGTCTCTGAATTATGCTGATTACTTCAGGTGTAGTTGCATTACTTGGTGGCAGATTTCACACCTGGAAGTTTTTAAAAGGCTTAATGTATGAAGAGTTTTCTAGTGCAATATGTCATGTATGGAGGTGCATTAAAGTTTAAGTACATAACACTGAAAGCAGTTCTCTGCAACTCATACTTGCCAGTTAATTGTCCTACACAAACTAATAGCATTTTCTTCTCTTTAAGAATGTAGCTTTTCTCATGTCATGAGACACCACAGAATTTTTTCTGAGAAAATAAGAGACAGAAGTAGAGCTACAAACGATATCTGCATTCCCCAATTTGTCACAACTGGATGACTACACTGCAGTTATTTTGTAAAGGTGGTCATATAGAAGGACATTTGCAAGATTGTAATTATAGGAATGATGCCTTGGAGGGGGTCAACATTATGGAGAGATTTACTATGCTTGCTAGGCTTTGCCCTGAACGCAAACAATCGTGACAGGAGGGAGTAAATCTTGGCTATAACTCCTGACTGTGTAGGTCATTCTTCCTGTTACCTATTTAACTTTTTTATGATTTGCTTAGTCTCTTATGTTTCACCTTCTGATCATACACCCATGTACTCTTTGTAGACTTGCTTACTGATGCAGTATGTTTATGGCTATAGAATTAATGCAGAGACACTCTAGTCAAATCTAATTTTTATTTTAATGTATATATTTTTTAAATTATAATGTATTGCTGTTGAACTGTGTTTAATGTGTGATTTGTTTTTGCAATGGAAGTGGTGTTATTTTAGGAAGCCCTTTTTCTAAAGTCCTTGCTGTTGGAGTTGCACATTAAAAACAGCAAATGGTCATAAAGTAAGACAAAAAAGTCTAAACATAAAAAAATATATATTTTAGAAAAACTTGCAGCATATAAATAGACTGGCAAAATGTAATCTGCATCTGTAAGTAAAACTTCAAAGTGTGTGTATAGAGGGTGAAAGACAACGAAAATGCTATTATAAGATGAGCACCAAAATTATTGAATTAAATAAATACATAATCTGTTTTTTGTTTTGTTGAGAGAGTTATTTCACTTTCGAATATGGTATTCTCATTTATAGTTGGGCATTTTTTCTGCTGTGATGTTATAGGAGAAAACATCCTTATTGGCAGCCCATATGCGTAATTCTGATTGGCTGAAAGGATTTTCCTGCATGCCTATCTGTATAATGTTAAATAAGGCAGAAGTGCTGAAATTTGCCTTTTCGTTTTGTTTTTTTTAGGACATTCGCAGTATACTAAAGTGCTGTTTCCCTTTGGCATACACACAAAATTGTATCAAAATTGCATCCATTGTCCAGTTTTGTAATGAATAATGATCTTGATATTTAATTTTCTTTTTTTAGTTATGCATTTGGCCATGGAACTCTAAAATTGCAGCTTGTTGTATGTGTGTAATGAATTGCTTTGTAGGTTTATAAGGCAGATGTTTGTAACACTGATTACCGTAACAATGAGCTTCATGAGTCTATTTGATTTGAACAGGTACAGCACAGCATTATCCTTCATGCAAAACAAGTTCCCTCTAGCCAGCCTTCAGTCAGCATGAGCCAATTCAACAGCCATCCAACAACAGTATTTGTCAGTAGTCAAGGACAAACTGCAACCATGACAACAGTCGCCCAGGCTCAGTGTCATTTGCAAGGTTCAACTACAGCACAGTCACCTTCTATAGTTCAGAATGATGCCTCCCCTATACATGGGAAGGTCCAGACTCATGGAGGAGGAGCAGGAGGACCGCCTGCGCAGTTAGCTACGCTTTTGCAGCAGACCTCTGTTTTGGTGAAAACATCCTCTGCAGGTAAGAGCCTCCTGACATTTGTACTGTTCATTTGGCATTGTCACCCAGCTTCTGTAACTTAGAAAGAAGTTGTTGCATAGTAGCTGTGATAAATTTTGATAGCATTTATTGCAATGGTGTTAGTCGGATAAATGTCATTGGTTTATAAACAGTCCCCTTTACTGAAGTCCATATTTTGTCTTGCTGTCCCCCTGCTCTTCTCTGTCTCCTATTTTTTCCTCTTCTAAGCAGCACATATATTTACTCAGTGCTAGACTGTATATGCCAGAACCACATTGTATGTACTTTAATTTTTTTGATTATTGCATGTACTGAAGTACCTGTTGTTAATCTTCAATTAAATGCAATATTGTGGAGCTTTTCTCCTCAGGCTTTCACTGAAAAAGGGCTCTTTCAATCCAGTCTGAATTTCCCTTTAAACAAATATCGCTACTTAAATAAATAAATATTAATGACATAAGTTTAAAATTGATGCACTTAAGATTTGCACTAACTTTGACATTATGCAGAGATATGCTGTTTTTGAATAATCATGGAAATGTAAAATATGTAGGCAAATACAAACTCTGTTCAGGAACTGTTATGCTTTATGGGTTGCCCCCACCTGTCAAACTGTATCCACTTTTATGTTATTTTTACTTGCCTGCTCCTCACACTGAAAGATATCAATGAGAGTGAAAGATGAGGACTGCAATCATTTGCTAGTAGAGAGTTAGCAAATTCTTTTTTCAGTGATAACAGCCCTTCCTGTATATAGTCTTTGGCTCAGCTGAGTACCCTTAATCCCTTTATATGGTTAAACAGTACAGCACCTTTCATTAGGTGATACTTCTGTGACAGGACTTTGAGACTCCCTGCCTCCTGCATGTGAGAGTCAACCATAGCTAATCACTTGGCATCTCCTCCTTTGCTGGCTGCTGTAGTGACTAGGCCATTTGTTAAACCCAGGCCATGTCAGGTGGTGTCAGAGTGCCATCTCTCTACGCCTTCAGCTGACAGTATTATTTATTGCTTCTGTTAGTGGCCTGCACTGACCATTGTCTGCTTCTGCCCTCATATTGAGCTTTTCATATCTAGTGAGGAAAAGTGTTTACTCAGACAGTTGCACTGCAAGAAGTCAAGCAGTGATCATAAGATATGAATCGAGAGCTTTTGGTTGCTAAACAGGAACCAGGAACAAAACATTATGTAGTCTGATGACCTGAAACTAGCTCCTCAGTGTGCTACAGTTTTGGAGAAGAGAGTGTTAGATGAGATCAATCCTAGGATGGTGTTACCACGGCAGTACCACTTGGCTTACTATTGGTATGTTTCTAGTTGCTTTAGATGAAAGCATTCCACTGAAAAGCAGCAAAGGTGAGAGGCCTCTGGTAAAACTTTTTGTGTGTGTGTTGTGTACTGTGCTTAAATGCATACATCTCCCAAACACACTGTAAAAAAAAAAACACTGGATAGTGAGCATGCAGCTCAGTTCCATTTCAATGCCCACCGTTCAGTTTGTCTTTTGATACAAAAGTCTTCAATTTGATGGCACCAGTAGTTTTGTGAGTCATAACACTAGTACCAAACAAGAAAAAACAAACGCACAAATATTAATCACTGCACCATTCAGTAAGTACAGCCATCCATGCACAAGAATATGCTTTACACAGAACAGCTCACCAGAGTCTTTGACATAGCTCCCCAGACCCCTTTCACACAACTCTTTTGGCCTTCCAGGACTCGCTTGCCTGCAGTAACTGTACTTCAGATAAATGCTTACATTGAGAGACACTGTCTTCCGGCACTCACTTGCCCCACAGCAAATGTACTTTAAATAAACTTTTACACACGCATGCTTACACCCACTAATTTCCAGGGAAGGCTAGTAATAATCACCAATAATACAGCTTTCTGTCCTGCTCTAAGATGGTAAACTGCCACCACTCCTGATTAACAGGCTAGGGACCTCCCAGTTACTGTTTACTATTTTTTTAACACCTTTAACCGTATTAACATCTTCATAGTTACAAACATAGTACATCACATTCTGTACAGAATAATCAAGCCAACGTTACATATGTTGGTCAGTTCTTGCCTTCCCTTAAACCTCGTTCCACCTCCAAACCATTTTTCTGCATGTATTATTCCCACAGTTTCCAGTGTTTTCTATGTGATTTCCTCCTAACCTTTTCTAAAGATCCCACTACCAGTTATTTTGTCTGTTACAATATTCATGACTTCAATAACAGTTTATTCTGACTTTGATATCCATTTTATAGTAATTGCTTTTTTGGCAGCCACCAGAATTAACCTCTACAAGGCCTTACTATGTCTAGGTAATTCAGATTCTGTATGCCAGCTCAAAAAAAAAAAAATTCCTTAGTTACACCCATTTGCTCACCCAGTATTTTTGGCAGGGTGTTCTCTAGGAAATTTTTCAAGTCTGTCAGTTCGTTACACTCCTGGAACATATGTTCCCATTTACCTCAGTTTTCATCACACCTCCGCCATTTGCCATCTGCCTGGGGAAAAATGATTTGGAGTCTGCTTGTGGAATAAAAATATCTTTCCAACACTTCCAAGCAAAAATACTAAAACTTGTTGACTTTGTTAAATATTTTGGAGCCATACATATGTCCTTCCATTGTTTCCTTGTGAATTTCTTATCCAGTTTCTCTTCTCAATATTTTCTAACCTTGTCTGATTCCTATAGTTATGTAATATTTTATATACCCTACCAAATATCCCTTTTGTAACAGCAGTTTCTGCTCTAATTCAACTAAAAACACAACCTCACAAGTCAAGTCCAGGTGCTCAAAAGGCTCTAGATACCAATCAACAGGGTTCTTACAGGTCAAAGCAATGGGGTGCCTCCACCTCCAAATCTGGAGGAAACCAAGCATCAACCCTACAGTAAGCAGTCTCAATGACTTCCCTCTACCATCACCAAGCACTTATCTGCTAAGGGAATCGTGCAGAAGATACCTCCACTTCAAGGCAGGTTTTATGCATTACCAATTCTCTGCCCTGCCCTTTGGCTTATCTACTTCGCCCAGGGTCTTTACAAAGTGCCTGGCACCAGTAATTGCATTCTGCAGACAAAGAAGCATACAAATTTATCCTTATCTGGACGATTGTCTCATTCAAGCAGAGGACAAGGACACTCTTCTTCAACATCTGGTGTTTGTAAAAAGGCTTCTAGCATGCCTAGGGTACACCATAAACGAAAAGAAATCACAACTGGTACCCTCTCAAAAAAATTACATTCCTGGGTGCAAGCTTGAATACAACTGCCCAGATGGCTTACCTTACGCCAAACAAACAAAGGCAACTGACTATATACCTCAAACAGATGGCAACAAAAACCCAGTTGTCTGCAAGACAAATTCTGCAGGCATTGGGTTTCATGGCATCCTGCATTTTACTAATTCCATATGCAAGACTGCATATGAGGAAACTACAATGGTATCTAAAAAGTTTATGGAGTCAACATTGTCACAGTCTGGAAACAATGATACCTCTCACTCCGTGCCTACAACAGGAGTTTCTTTGGTGGGCAGAGACATGTCACCAGAACAAGGGACGGTCTTTCACTCTACCCTCTGCAACCCAAACCCTAACTGCAGACTCATCAGACTATGCTTGTGGGGGCCACCTGGCAGGGAGATGCATTCAGGGCATATGGAGCCCACAACAAACGCATCTGCATATCAACCAAAAAGAATGCCCTGACAGCCTTCAAGGACTTACTTCATCCAGGACAACTACAGCTAAAGACGGACAACCCCACAGTTATGTGGTACATAAACAAGCAGGGGGGGGGTACACATTCCTACCCCCTTTGCAGACTAGCCATGGCATTGTGGAACACAGCCTTGACCTATCAAGTACGTCTTCAAGCTCAATTCCTGCCAGGAAAACAAAATACTCTGGCAGACGACCTAAGCAGAAATCTTATGGACCCTCACGAGTGGAAACTGGATCCACAAGTCTTCAGCACGATAGAGAAATGGGGGAGCCCAGACATGGATCTATTTGCCTCTCCCGAAAATTATCAACTGGGCAAATTCTGCACAAGGACTTTTCACAGACAAGCATGGAAAGTGGATGCCCTCTCCTTCAGTTGGAAAAACCTATCAGTCTACGCCTTTCCTCCTCTGCCTCTTCTCCCCATGGTCTTACTAAAAGTCAGACAGGAAAAAACAAAAATGATCCTAATTGCCCCGCACTGGCCTCGCCAGCACTGGTACGTAATTCTAAGGAATATGTCTCAACTCCCTCCTTGGTACTTGCCTCAAATACCTCATCTACTGTCTCAGCAGAGCAATCAAATTTTGCACACTCTGTTCCAAACTCTGAACCTGGCAGCATGGCTGATCATGTAATTATTCAAACAACACCTCTCAGTAAATCTGTGATGGATGTCATTTTGGAAGCCAGAAGGCCTAGTACTAGAAAATCTTATGCTGATAAATGGAAGAGATTCTGTGCTTGGAACCAAGCACAAGGAATGGACACAGCAAAGCCAAATATTCCTCAGATTTTACAATACTTGACTGAGATGCTTGACAAGAGCCTATCTTTTTCTTCAATAAAAATCCATGCCTCTGCCATCTTGGCTCATTACAACACAGAGCCTCCCATCTTTTCTCATCCTCTGCTAAAACAGTATCTTAGAGGGGCCAAAAATTTAAGGCCTCCCAGAAGATCACCAACTCCTGCATGGGAACTCAATTTTGTGCTGCAAAAACTCACCCTGCCTCCTTTTGAACCAGCAGCTACTGTGGATATAAAGTTTTTATCTTGGAAAACAGCTTTCCTTTTCGCAATCACTTCAGCTAGAAGGGTTTCAGAACTACAGGCCCTCATGGCTGTGGAACCTTTTATTATATTTTACCCTGATAGGGTGTCCCTCAGGACCAATCCTTCCTTTATGATTAAGGTGGTATCCAGCATGGCTCTTAACCAAACTATTCACCTGCCAACATTTTACCCAAATCCGCAGAACAAGGGGGACTGTATTTTGCATTCCTTGGACATAAAACAGACAACTAAGATTCTCCTTAATCAGGACCAGATCTCCAAGAAAGTCTGAGCAACTACTGGTGGCATTTGTTGCAGGATCAGAGGAGAAGGCTTTATCAAAGCAGACTATTTCTAAGTGGATAAGCCACTGCATTAGTTTCTGCTGCTTGCATCATGGTAAACCAGTGCCCTAGGGAATCAGGTCACATTCCACCAGGGCTGCCTCTACCTCAGCAGCTTTTCTCAGAGGAGTTCCAACCAAAGACATTTTAGAAGCTGCTACTTGGAGCTCTGTTCATACTTTTACAAAGCATTATCATTTGCCTCTCTTCTCTAAGTCCAGAGCAGGCTTTGCCACTGCAGTTTTGCCGGGCTTTATAGCCGCTCCTAATGCCATTTAGTTCCATTCTCCCATCCATAGCTTTGGGATTCTACTCAAATGTAATGACTGTAACAGTGAAACATGAAGAACATAGCACAGTTGTGTACACTTACCATAAATGTGGATGTTCGAGTGTATTCACTGTTGCAGTCCGGGTTACCCACCCGCCATCCCCCTTTTTTCTAGAACTTTCTTTCCTTCACTATATTCTAAAGCCTTTATGGTGTGTTTGCTTTTAGATGAAGGTAAAGTTTATATTGCTAAAAGTGAATTTATTTATATATTGCTGTTTATATATATATATATATATATATATATTTTTTTTTCTCCCAACTTGGGGAGCACCTGACATCTGGGGCAAGAAAAACTGAATAAAATGGTGTCGGCTGCATGTTTTATACCCCTGACGACCTGACGTCATGGAAGAGGAGACAGCAACTGACGCAGGACCTAAGACTTTGATATTCAGGCCGACTGAGGGCAACCTGCCAGCAGGTTACCCAAATGTAATGACTCCAACAGTGAATACACTCGAATGTCTACATTTATGGTAAGTGTACACAACTGTACTTTATCTTTTCAGTTCCTACCCCATTGGGTCAGGAGATATGTACATCCACTATTCCACCATTGCCATTTTCTCCTCTGACTCTTTCAAGGCATTGGAGCTCTTGGATTAGAGACTGGGCCCATTGGCTTTAGATCCGAGAATCCTTTTTTTCTGATGATCTGAGGCTTGCTCTGAGCTTTTCAATTCAGTTGGATCCAGAGAGCTCTGATCCGATTCTATCCTCTGGGGTCTGAGGTGCTGTATTCAACTTGGAGGCTTTTGGAGCCATTTCTACACCTTAAAGCTTCAACAGTGGTTAGTTTGGCTCAGACTTCAGCCTTGGGAGGACTGCCTTTGGGGTAAGGTGAGACCATGGATCAGAGAATTGCCTTCACAGATCTGGGGTCCTTTCACTCGACGGGGCAGTCCAACTTTGCGGTCATGAAGAGAGCCCCATCTGCACCCCTGACTCAGATGACTCCTTCCCCCTCAGATCCTCTTGTCTGCATCTGGAGTCTCAGCTATCTTCTCTACAGGGACAGATGGTACTGAAACCCCAGGCTTCCCTTCAGGGTATCCCAACTTCTTCCAACACTTCCCCAGAATACCCGACTGAGGAGGTTCACAAGAAGAAAACATCCAAGAGGAAGCATTTAGATTCCCCTGAATCTGTCACTGAAGATACAGATTTTGATGAGGGCTAAGGGTCTCCACGGTCACCTCCTGATGATATCTCATTCAGAGACATCCTAGAAATCCTGAAACAGAAAGTTGGCTGGAAGCCCAGCAGCTGTTTGTCAGAGGAATCTGTACTCCTGGAGACATTCAGTACTGCCCATCTCCCTGCTGGGTGACTCTGCTCGTTGATGAGCTCATTAACTTGCTCTTTTGGCAGGCATGGGAGGATTTAGACAACATTAAGCTAATTGCCAGGAAGCCCAAAAAAATGACAGCTCCAAAGAATAAAAAGTTTTGGTCCAAGGGTGTTCCTGTTGATGCCATGGTCATGGCGGCAGCCCCTAAGAAGGAACTCGTTCTGTTCATCCTCCCAACAAGGAATCCCCCAGCAGTGGACAGATTTGAAAAGCTTGTGTATGATTTGGCAACCCTTGCTTTAAGGTCACTGAACTATTTGGGACATTTCACAAGGATACAGTGGGACCTGATTAAGGCGCAATCAGACACCCTCTAAGGATCAGTTTCTGAAGAGGTGAAAGCATCTGTCAACACTGAGTTGGCTGTCCTGCAATTGATATCCATCTCCTCCATGAGGCTCATTTCTAATGTAGAAGAAGGAACCTCAAGGGTAGTGGGTTGATATGTTGCCATTGAGACCTGCCTGTATGTGCTTATGTGATATTGCGGAGACCTTTAAGTCTTTGTTCGTTCGGTGCTTCTTTATGGCATGTATCTTTTTGACCCCAAGGTTAAAGACACATTGTCCAGGTGTGAGAAGAATGGAAAGACGCACTCTGCCATGAACGTACTTTTTCCACCCCTCAAAGATTCTTTTTAAGGAATCATCAAGGCAGTGGTAAAATAAGGATAAAAAAATCACAAGGCTCTTGCCAGGACACATGTGGAGGAAGTCCCCCCCCCCCCCCAAGAGGCAGAGGTGGGAATTCAAACGGTAGACACTGCCCTCACAGCAGAGGAGGCAAACACAGAACTAAGGATCTAGAGAATCAGTCTTTGGTAAACCCTTTCAGTGCTCCTGAAAGGAGGCACGATTGTCTCCTTCTAGAGGCAATCTGTGGACATTTGACGTAGCAATAGAGAGCCTGGCTAGAAGTAAGATAATTGGGTGCAGAGGATCATTTCCAGAGGTTAAGTAATACTATTTTCTGTTTATTCTCCCTGTTCAAAAGAATTCCCTGATGATCCACCCAGTCAGTGGGAACAAGCACCAATTCAAATTCAAAGGTTGCTAGCAAAAGTCATCCAAGAAATCCCCCCAGACCAGATAGAACCCGGAACTTACTCAAGGTCCTTTTAGTCCCTAAGAAAACAGGGGACTGGAGACCAATTATAGATCTCAGCATTTTTAATCTGCTTGAAAGACCAAGTTCCGGATGGTCACAGTTGGTCCATTATTCTTTTTTTGGGAAAGGACAATTGGATGTGATCAGTAGATCTTCTAGATGGGTACCATCTTAAAAAGATGAACAGGCGATCCAGAAGATTCTTATGCTTCTGGCTGAGAGCCACTCACTACCAGTTCAGGGTTCTGCCCTTTGTTTTCACCACAGCCCCCAGAGTGTTTATCAAATGCATGGAGGTTGTAGCAGTTCACTTGAGACTGCAGGGATTCAGAGTGTTTCCATACTTAGATGACTGGCTCATCTCCGTCTGACCATTCATCAACTCATTATGACAAGAAAAAGTGATCCAGACATGTGCCCCACTAGGAATAACTATAAACTACAAAAAGTCTCATCTAGAACCAAATCAAAGTCTAGAGTTCATAGGTGCACTACTCAGTACAAAATCAGCTATAGCACCTCACTTCCCCTCTCCAGAGTTCAGATAATAAGATCACAAGTGAAAAAGATAGTTTGCAGTAACAGAATGTCAGTCCACTTGATCCTTCAGGCTTTGGGATCAGTGGCAGCAATAACATTACTACCATTAGCCAGATTTCCTATGAGAATCCTTCAGTGGATGCTGGCCTCACAATGGTCAGTACTTCATCTTCCTTTGTCTGGTCTGATATGACTCACCAGTATATGCAAGAAGGGATCTAATGTGGATTCAGTCAGAAGTTCTACAAGGCCGTTTGTCCCCCATCAGCCAAGGCCATTGTGACCATGGATGTTTGCCAGCTGGGGTCGGGGGGGAGCATTACCCGAGAAAGATGTTCCAAGGCACATGGTCCCCCGAAGAAGCCAATTTGCATATCAGTGTCTTAGAGTTAAAAGCAGTGCTTTTAGTGTTGCAGGCCTTTCAGAATGTTCTCCCATCAGGAATGATTGCAATTCAAGCAGACAACATGGTTTGGTACACCAGCAAATAAGGAAGAACCAGCTCTTACCCCATGTTGAGAAGCACTCAGGGTTTGGCTATGGGGGATCTCTTCCATCTGTTTTCTTATAGCAATGCATGTTATGGAAAAGTTCATTGTGTTAGCAGACAAACTGTGCAGGTACATAATACTCCCTCATGAGTGTTCCCTCAACAAGAACGTGATGGAATTGATTTTGTGACAGTGGGGCCAGCCTTGCTGTGATCTCTCCTCATCTCCCCTGAACAAGTGCAGTAGCTACGTTGCTCTAATCCCCCCCACAGGGGAAATCACTGAGGGGATGCTGTTTTCCACAATTGGCCCTCCTGGTCTACTTTATGCTCATCTCTTAATTCCTTTGATCCCAAAGTTTCTACAGAGAGCTTCCAGGTTGAAGAGCAAAGTCATCCTCATTGTGCCCTATTGGCCTTGACAGATTTAGTTCCCCTTCTTCTGGCTTCATTTAGTTCATCAACCCTGAATTCTGGACCCAACTCCAGATCTCACCCAGCAGGAGTGATACACCTGGCCCTCCCAAATATCAAGCTGACAGCTTGGTTTCTACATTTACAGGAATAACCAACCAACCTATGCTTTCATCTCCTGTCCGCCAGATTTTATCATATTCCCTTATACCATCTACAAGGAAACTTGGTTAGTAAATGGAAAAGATTTGTACACTGGGCACTTCACAATCATGTGGAATTCTTTTCGGGCCTGATTCATTCATAGCATTCTTGAAATCTTAATGCTACTTTTTAATCAAGGAGTCAGTTCTTCAATTGTTAAAGTTCAATTGACAGCAGTTTCTGATTTCCATATTGGATTTGATAATTTCTCACTCAATTCTCATAAACTTTGTAGAACCTTTCTACAAGGCACACTTCTATTAAGCCCTCCGTTTAAAGATCCTAGTTATCCATGGGATCTAAATCTGGTACCACAAGCCTTGGTCCGTCCACCCTTTGAAACCTGCACATGACTGTGATCTTAAATTTCTTTCTTGGAAAACTTTGTTTTTGGTGGCCTTTACTTCTGCTAGATGAGTTTCCGAAATTCAAGCCTTATCTGTGAAGCCCCCATATCTATTTTTTCATAAAGATAGAGTTACATTATGGACTAATGCATCTTTTTGCCCAAACATTCTTTGGAAAAAAATAGCATTAGAGCCTAATATTAACCAGTCCATCAGTTTACCAGTTTTCTTTCCAAATTATTCAAACAGGGGTGAATGTTTATTACATTTGTTGGATGTTCATAGGCAACTGTGTTTGTGTACTTAGAACAAAGGATGTCAGAACTACAGATTTGTTTTATTTGCTGATGTGCAACTGGGTAAACCAGTGTCCAAAGTCACTCTAACCAGATGGTTTCCTGGCTGCATCTCCTTTGTTTACAACAAATTGGATATCCCTTTACCAAAGCAAATACGTGCTCATTCAACCAGGTCCGTAGCAACTTCCTTAGTTTTTCATTCAAGAGCTTTCATGGATTAAATATGTGCAACAGCAACTTGGGCTTCCCCCATATCTTTATTTCTCATAAATTGGATTTGGTTTGCAGAGGCAGAGCATCATTTGTCTCAACGAATATCTTTCCTCGAGTCTACCCTAGGATTTAGGTAGCTGGGGACTCTGTCCAATCATTTGAGGACAGAATGAAAGTTGACCACATTTGATAAAGAAGCTATAAACTCACCGTAACTTTCCATCTGTGTTGTCCATTTTCATTCTTCCTCAACTCCTCACCCACCTACCCTTATCCTTATGGTTTTCTGGAAGAGTGAGTGGATATGAAAATGTTGTGTACTCCAAGCATGATAAAACTCTAGATATAACCTTGTCTAGCCTTTTTCTAAATTTACATTTCTGTCTATTTGTATGAGAACTATTTCTTTATGCTGTAGTCAGCAAACAAGATCTCAGGTAATTGGAGTTGGTGCATTTTGGGTAAGGGAAGCTCGAGAGTTCTCTGTTGCCATGAGCTTTTGCAACAGCGTCAGATCAGACAGTTTGAATCTGAACCCATCAGTACTATCAGTTTAGGAAGATTAAAAATGGACAACACAGATGGGAACATATTATGAAGTACTTCACTTAATTTTTTCTCCAGCAAGTTCCAGCCCCTACAGTTTATTCTCTGTACCCCCTAATTGCAGTAATCTCTTTCTGCAGAATCTTCCCCTCTCCATTCCTGTGTTGGCTTAGTTTTTACAATACTTTCTGTTACTTGATGAATATAATAATTTGTATGGGTGCTGCTGCTGTTTTGCTTAAGGATCTCTATCCAAAATCCCACTGTCCTTATTTCTTGAATTATCCCCCTTCTTCATCATCATCATCCTTTCACTTTGAATTGTATCTTTCTGCCTGTGATGTGTATAAGAGCCTTAACTATGTAGCTGTGAAATATGTCCTGAAATCAGGTAACCCTAAACCACCTTGTTATATTGGAAGAATCCGCTTATCCCACTTGACTCTTGCCCTATTCCCCTTCCAGATAAAATCCTTCAAATCTTTATTAATTACTATCCACAACTTCAGCTCTGGTTGATAAGATATGCCTAACCTTGTGTAAAACTAGAGAGACTAAAAACATTTTCATTGCTTGTATCTTGCTATCCATATCCACAGACAAAAGCTTCCAGTTTCTAAATTTTTGTATTATCTGAAGCGTCTTCGTACATATCCATAGCTACTATAGCAGAATCCCTTTTAATCCATACTCCTAAATACTTCATTGTATCATGTTCCCATAAATTTTGGGTATTGCTGAACCAATTCTTCTGTGGGTACATAGTTTACAGCTATAGCCTTTGTTTTATCATCATTAATCTTGTATCCTTAAAAACATAAAAATTGTCAGCATGTTCCACAACACTGAGATGTCTTCTTGTTTTATCACGTGCAAAATGTCTACAAATAAAGTCTACTTTTCTTGATTACAATAGGAATTATATCCTTGAATTTGAGTCCCTTATTTTCTTTGCCAATGGGTCTAAGTGTAATGCAAATAAAGGGGGAAGAGGACACCCCTGCCTGTTTCCCCTTTTAGTTGCTATTCACTTTTGATAATAAACCCAAGTAATTATATGTACAAATAATGTGTAGCAGAATATTCTGGACTGTTAGAGGTGGATGTCAAGAGCTTGTCACTATTTTGCAATAAATGCCTACAACTGTGGTTAGAGATTGCCTTCCCTGTCAAGGACTGATATCAGAGTATAGGCAAAGAGAAAGAAATATGGGAGTCCTTAACGAAAAAACAGCTCTGGTAGAGTTTTTAATAGAATGTAGAACTGAAGCTGCCATTAAAAAAAGGAATAACTAGTAGAGCATGTGAAATATTGCATGATAACTATAAGAATCAATCAGAGGAGGTCAGAAAGGATTGGGAAGAGAGACTGGATACGCAATTCACAAAGAAACAATGGGGGTGTATATATGTCTCCCAAATATGCAACAAAGTCTTGAAGATTTAGGATTTTTCCTGGAAATGTTTACATAGTTATTTTTATACCCCAAGTAGACTCCAGATAATTTTTCCAGGCAGACAGCAAATGTTGGAGGTGTGAATGGGGGAGAAAGAGGTAATTGGGAACATATTTTCTGGGAGTGCGGTGAGTTGGCAGACTTTAAGGATTCCTTGCGGGATGCACGGTCAGAGATGCTGGGTGGGCAGATTGGTCTGACAAGGGAGGTGATTTTTCTGAGCTATGATATAGAATTTGAATTGAACCAAAGCAAAAAAACTAGCAGGCAGCCAAACAGACCCCAACAAGCAAAAGTCAATCCAATAAAAGAAAAATCTTGGAGTCTGACCGTAAAATATTTTAATGATGTTTTCGAATCCACAAGATTCTTTCTCAACACAACATAAAATCAACAATGTTGGTCAGTTTAAATATAAAATGCCAGCCAATCATATTTGAAAACCAGTCATCTGACCAAATAAAATGCATTGCATAAATAAAACTACTTAAAGTCTAAAAAGCATTTTAAAGCATATTAAAACATATATTAAGACACAGAACCCAGAACGTGTACAAAGCATGTAAAATGTGATATAAAAACGTGTAGTTTAAAAAATGTAGTATAAAAACATATAAATGAGCATGTAAAAATATATAGAAGACATGTAAGGAAATTCCATTTCGTACATAGCCAAGTACTGGTTTTATGCTATTCTTATTGTTTAGACCTGGGAACTTGTCAGCTCTAAAAAAAATGTATCCACTTATACTCAGCCATGTCAGTAACATTTACAAGGTCACACCCTCTTTTTTGCTTACAATTTCTTTGTAAAACCTTAAATTTTTAAAAGAATGTTCAGTACCATTCAAACTGGGTAATGTGTTTACTAAGAGCATTAGTCTCTATCCGGCTGTGAATCTCGGACAGATGAGAACCAATTCTTTCTTTACATTTTTGGTTAATTTTACCTATATAAAAAACTTCACATCTTACGCAGTTCGCAAAGTATGTCATATTTTCTGTTAGACAATTTGCTGAAGCTTTAAATATAAAAGGCTGCTTTATCAGAGATATACATTCCTTATCTAAACTAGTATACTGGCAGTAGATACAATTGTAGCAGGGGACAGTTCCTTGTTTGCTAAAAGGAAAATTCTTATCTCCATTTTGCTGAATTGGAATTACTTAGACATGGTATGGCCTTGCTGTGTCTAATAATGGTGCCTGCCAAAAAAACAATTCTTATAAAATGGAAGTCAAAGTCTAAACCAACTCTACTGGAAGTAGTGAATATAGTAACAGAGATAAAACAACTGGAATTGAGATCTTTAAAAAAGGGTAGGAGCAAACTACATAGGAAAAAAATGGGAATTGTGGAAACAATGCATACAAGAGAGGAATGAGGTTTAAAAGGTGGTAGGACTTAAATGAACTATGTAATGTATGAGTGAGAAATTGGGTAGATTATAAGTGATGCATAATGTTTGAAACTGGGAGTGTCAGTATAGTTTGTGATGTAAAATGCTTGCAACTAGGAATGTTCATTGTGTTTCACTGTTGCAGTCATTACACTTGGGTTATCCTGCTGGCAGGCTACCCGCAGTCGGCCTGAATTCCAAAGTCCTGGTTCGGCGTCTGTTGCTGTCGCCTCTTCTTTGACGTCAGTGTGCCAGGGGTATACAAGATGCAGCTGAAGCCATTTTCTCCAGTCTTTCTTGCCGTGCGGTGCCCGAAGCAAAAGCAGTTCGCAAGTGCCGGTCGGCCGACTCCTGAGATTTTCGAAATTGAATTTCAGATCCGAAGTCTTCAATAAAGCTAAGTACCCCGTTGGGGAAACATTTTCTTGCTCCAGACCGATGTCAGTAAAAGTTAACAATTGTACTTCTTGTGGGAAGCAAATACCTCATAAGGATTTTCATTCTTACTGTATTCCTTGCCTAGGCCCTGACCATGACGTTGCTAGTTGTCGGTTTTGTGCTAGATTCAACCAATGCACTATTAAGCATCGGTTCGATTTTTGCTTTACATTACTTGGCCGAAGGTTTAACTATATAATGCCGTCGGAACAACCAATGACCAGAGTTCATAAAAAACGCAAGGACAAAAAAAAAGACAGGCATCCGAGGTCCAAAACCGACGATGAAGCCTCTTCTAGGCCAGTCGCCGGTTCGCTGGTTTTCAGTGAGGTGCTTTTGCAGCCCCTGACACCCGCTACCTCAGAGCCACAGGCCGCCTCCAACTTCCACGTGGAGACAGCTAGGCCTCTGAAAGCTCAAGGTATTGGGCCTACGGAAACAATTCCCTCAGATAGGTCCGGAGCCACTGAGCAGGCATCAGCTTCTGAGGGTGTTTTCAGACCTACACAGCTTACTATCAAGACCACTTCAGCAGCTAAGGCAAAGTCTAAAACACCTTTAAAGACAAAGAAACAGCATTCTCCTGGACAGTCATCCATGCCAAAGAAACAGATGCTCAAAATGGCCGAGGACCTAATTACTTTGATCAGGGGTTTCCATCCCCCTCCTGATAAAAGGCCTAGGCAAGACACTGACTATGACTCCTCTGACCAGGTTTCTATTCTTCTGATTCCTCTTCAGAACAGGAATATTCTCTTCCTCCCTGTGAGGACTCTGATGCTGAAGAATCTATCCCTTCAGCCTCTCCTCCTGAGGACTACTCTTTTGGGGAAACCCTGCACACCATGAGGGAGCATTTCCATTGGGAGAGCCAGGATTATTCAGAATGCAAGAAAAGGCTCAGAGACTTTCTTTTATTGCCTCAGCACAGTCTGTGCCTCTTGCTATCCCCCCTGTACTAGATATTGTTGATGTGTTTTCTGAATCCAGTTTGACTCCTGATTCTTTACCCCCTGCACCAGTTAAGCCAGATAGGTACTACAGGGATCCATACTCTCATAAATGTCTTTATAAAAACCCTGCTGCTGATCCTGAAACTATTTCTGAGGGTCCCAAAGGGGTCAAGGCTTCCACTGCAAAAAACCCTGATGTTCATCGTGTTATACTGCTGCAGTCATCACACTTGGGTTATCCTGCCGTCAGGCAGTCCCGCAGTCAGCCGAATCCCAAAGTCTTGGTCCGGCGTCTGTTGTCGTCGCTTCTTCCCTGACGTCAGTGCGACAGGAGGATAAAAGAGGCAGCTGACGCCATTTTCTTCAGTCTTTCTTGCCGCGCGGTGCCTGAAGCAGAAGCAGTTCGCAAGTGCCGGTCGGCTAGCTCCTGAGATTTTCTAACTTGAATTTCAGCCCAAAGTCTTCTCTAAAGCTAAGTACCCCGTTGGGGAAACTTTTCTTGCCTCAGACCGATGTCAGACAAAGTTAATAATTGCATTTCTTGTGGGAAGCAAATACCTCATAAGGATTTTCATTCTTCTTGTATTCCTTGCCTAGGCCCAGACCACGACGTCTCTGGTTGTCGGTTTTGTGCTAGGTTCAACAAACGTACAATCAAGCATCGGGCAGATTTCGCCCGACGTTATTTTGGCAGAAAATTTAACTATAGCATGTCGTCGGAGCAACCGACATCAGCAATGATTAAAAAACGCAAGGATAAGGACAGGCAACCAAGGCCAAGACCAGATACTGAGGCCTCAGCAAGGCCTGCCGCCGGTTCTCTGGTTTTCAGTGAGGCGCCTACGCAGCCCCTGACTACCGCTGATTTAGAAATTCCGATGGCCTCCCAGACCGATCAGCTGGGCCTCAGGAGCCGGTTCCATCACACCCCTCGGACGCCAACCCTGATGGTGATCCGGAGATTTTGGACAGGCCTTCGGTTTCTGAAGGTGTCTTCAAACCGACAACTATCTCTATTAAGTCTTATGCTAAACTTAAAGCCCCCTTAAAAGTTAGGAAACTGGGTCCACAGACCCCACCACAGGCCCCTATGCCTAAAAAACAGATGCTTAAGATGGCTGAGGATTTAATTACCCTTATCAGGGGTTCACAACCCCCTCCTGACAAAAGGCCTAGACTGGAGGAAGATGATCCTTCCTCTGACCAAGCATCCATTTCCTCAGCTAACTCTGAGGACCAGGATTATTCCTTCCCTCCTTATGAAGACTCAGATGCTGAAGAGTCCATTCCCTCTGGTCCCCCCCCCCCCCGAAGACTACTCTTTTGGGGAAACTTTACACACCATGAGGGAACACTTCCACTGGGAAGGCCAAGATTACTCTGACTCTAAGAAAAGACTCCGTGAGTTTCTTCTTCTTCCACAGCATAGACCCCTTGCAATTCCTCCAGTTTTAGATATTTTGGATGATGTTTACACCGAATCTAGTCTAAACCCAGATTCCTTACCTCCTGCACCAGTGAAACCAGACAGATACTACCGAGTTCCTGATTCTCATAAGTTTCTATATAAAAGCCCTGTTGCAGACCCCAAAACCATTTCCCAGGGTCCCAAAGGGGTTAAGGCCTCTACTGCTAAGAATCCACTACCTTCTGAAAGAGATTGCAGAGCATTAGAAAGATGGGGGAAGAAAGTGTATACGTCTGCCACTTTGGCCATGAGGGCCTTAAACTGACAATTCCACATGCTAAAATACCAGCAGTTCTTGATTACACAGTTAAAGCAGAAAATGATCCGTCAGACAGATCAACCTGATTTCAAAGAGATGTAGGATTTGCTGCATGCAGCAGAACAGGTGGGAAAGCATACCTTACAGTGTGGTTTTGATTCATTGGAAGCCTCATGTAGAGCAGCTGTCACAGGATCTGTAATACATAGACATGCTTGGCTAAAAGAACAAGCTTTACCAGAACATGTCAAAGCAAAGTTATTGGATGCTCCATTGCAAAAAGGTGTGTTATTTGGTGTCAAAGCAGAGGAAGTTTTAAAGAAAATGGAAGAAAAGGCAAAATCTATGCAGACAGTTAAAGATTTTTTACATGTACAACCACCTCGTTTCAGCAGAAACTGGCCATCAAAAAACTGGTCCTTTCCTGCATCAGACAGACCCCAAAGGGGTAGGTACAGACTCCCAAGGGGCAGAGGACAGCCACAAGGTTCTTTCAGGCCTAGACAAGGGCATACAACAACTCTAAAGAGGTGGAGACGAAAGATCTCAACCCTTCAGGAAACAAACACAATGACTTCCCTCTTCGCCTGCCAAGCAAAAGTGCCCTGGCAGCACCTTTGGGAGGAAAACTGGCTCTATTTCCACAAAATTGGCGCATCATAACAAAGGACAAATGGGTTCTGGATATTATTACCCGAGGCTACAGATTTCATTTCCACACTTTACCACGGATGAGAGGCATGCCAAATCTGCCTCCAAACCAATGGGCAGAGGCACAAACACAAATTTCAGCTCTCATGGATATGAAAGCAATTCAAAAGGTACCTACAAAGGAGCAAGGTCAAGGTTTTTACTCGACTATTTCTAGTACCAAGAAAGGACAAAGCTTGGAGACCCATTTTAGACCTCTCAATTCTAAACGCATACCTGGAGGTACCCAAATTCAAAATGCTCACACTACAGCAGCTTCTTCCCATGCTGGGCAAGGAGTCTTGGCTGGTAATGTTGGACCTCAAAGAGGCATACCTGCATGTCCCTATCAGACAAGATTGCAGAAGATACCTCAGATTTTTGGCAGGTACAACGCATTATCAATTCTTTGCATTGCCCTTTGGCTTATCTACTGTGCCCAGAGTATTTACGAAATGCCTGGCATCAGTAATTGCATACTGCAGACAACGAGGAATACAAATTTATCCATATCTGGATGACTGCCTGATCCAAGCGGACAGCAAGGACATTCTATTACAGCAACTGGCATTTGTAACAAAGCTGCTAAGTTGCCTAGGGTACACAGTAAACAAAAAGAAGTCAAAGCTAATACCCTCACAAGACATAATATTCCTGGGTGCCAGTTTAAATACAATGGCCCAGATGGCTTATCTCACACCAGACAAACAAAAACAACTCAATACTCCAAAAAGATGGCAACTTTTACCCAGCTCACTGCAAGGAAAATCCTGCAGGCATTGGGGTTCATGGCATCCTGCATTCAACTAATTCCACATGCAAAACTGCATATGAGGAAATTACAATGGTACCTGAAAAGTGTATGGATTCAACACAGGCACAGCCTTGAAACAAGTATACCTCTCATTCCCTGCCTTCAAAAAGAGTTCCTATGGTGGGCTCAAGCATGTCAAATAAACAAGGGTCTTCCTTTTGTCTTACCTCCAGCAAACCAAACTCTGACAACAGATTCTTCAGACTACGCCTGGGGAGCACACATGGTAGGACAGTGTATACAGGGCAAATGGTCTGCAAAACAAATGCATCTACACATCAACCAAAAGGAGATGTTAGCTGTGCAAAATGCAGTGACAGCCTTCAAGGACCTCTTGTATCCAGGACAACTACTAATAAGGACAGACAACACCACAGTTATGTGCTACACAAACAAACACACTCCTACCCTTTATGCAGACAGGCAATGACCTTGTGGAACACAGCATTGACTTACCAAGTACAACTGCAAGCACAATTCCTGCCAGGAAAGGAAAACATATTGGCAGACGAATTAAGCAGAAATTTGGCAGATCCTCACAAGTGGAGACTACACCCACAAGTATTTTCAGTGATAACTCAAAGGTGGGGACGCCCAGACATAGATCTATTTGCCTCCCCCAACAATTGCCAACTACAGAAATTTTGCACAAGGACTTATCATTCCCTAGCCTGGAAAGTGGACGCCCTATCATTCAGTTGGACAGCATTGACCGTCTATGCCTTCCCACCACTACCTCTCTTGACCAAGGTATTACTGAAAGTCAGATCAGAGAGACCACAAATGATCATCATTGCTCCGGACTGGCCACGTCAGCACTGGTACCCATTACTAAGGACCTTGACTCACAGCCCTCCATGGATCTTACCTCAACTCCCACTTCTATTGACTCAGCAAAACTTTCAGATCCTTCACAGTCAGCTCAGGACTTTAAATTTAGCTGCATGGAGAATACCTTGAATTATCAATCAACACTTCTCTCAAAGGACGTCCTGAATGTCATTTTGGAGGCCAGGAGGCCCAGCACCAGAAAAACTTACTCAGACAAATAGAAAAGATTTTGTGCATGGAACCAGGCTAAAGGCCAAAATCCTTGGACACCAAACATTCCTCAAATACTGCAGTACTTAACTGAGATGCTACACAAAGGCCTTTCTTTCTCATCCATTAAAATCCATGCTTCAGCCATTTCAGCTCAGTATAATACGGATCCTCCCATATTCTCACACCCTTTACTAAGGCAGTTTCTCAGAGGGGCTAAGAATATAAGACCCCCCCCCAGAAAACCCCCAACGCCAGCTTGGGACCTCAACTTTGTTTTAGAAAAATTAACACTGCCTCCTTTCGAACCAGCCTTCTCAGCAGAACTACAATACTTGTCATGGAAAACAGCTCTGTTGCTGGGTGTCACCTCAGCACGCAGGGTCTCAGAACTACAGGCACTTATGGCAGTGGAACCTTTCGTCATTTTCCATCAGGACAGAGTCTCTTTACGAACTAACCATACCTTCATGCCAAAGGTAGTATCCAGTGTGGCTTTGAATCAGACCATTCATTTACTCACCTTTTATCCAAACCCCCAGAATAAAGATGAAAGACTCCTTCACTCTTTGGACATTCACAGACCGCTACGTTACTATTTGGATAAGACAAAGACCTTCAGAAAAACTGACCAACTCTTTGTATCCTATGCTGCAGGTTCACAAGGAAAGGCTATTTCAAAACAGACCATCTCCAAATGGATAGCACATTGTATCCGCTTTTGCTACTCGCACCATGGGAAAGCAGTGCCTGTTAATATTAGGTCCAATTCTACCAGGGCTACAGCAACCTCAGCAGCCTTTCTCAGGGGGGGTTCCAACCAAGGACATTCTGGAGGCAGCTACTTGGAGTTCAGTGCACACCTTTACTAAGCACTACCGCCTTCCCTTATACTCAAAAACTAGAGCTGGTTTTGCCACTGCAGTTCTGCAGGACATCCTAGCTTCACCTAACCCAGTTTAGTACCAGCCTCCCATCCATAGCTTTGGGATTCAACCCAAGTATGATGACTGCAGCAGTATAACATGGTGAACATAGTACAGTTTTGTACCTACCATAAATTTAGATGTTCAAGTGTATATACTGCTGCAGTCACCATCTCCTCTACATACCAGGGTGTTAGTTATAACTCCATGTACATCAATCTATTGGATGCATGTCTGTATGGTGTATTTGCTAACAGCTACTACTATTGTTTATCTACTAAGGTATTTTTGCATAGTTGTTTGTATTGCCTTCCTAGTTGGGGGCACCTGACATCTGGGGCAAGAAAAACTGAAGAAAATGGCGTCGGCTGGCTCTTTTATCCCCCTGTCGCACTGACGTCAGGGAAGAAGCGACGACAACCGACGCCGGACCAAGACTTAGGGATTTGGCCGACTGCAGGACCGCCTGACTGCAGGATAACCCAAGTGTGATGACTGCAGCAGTATATACACACAAACATCTACATTTATGGTAGGTACAAAACTGTACTTTCCCTCTGATAGGGATTCTAGAGCACTGGACAGATGGGGGAAGAAAGTTTACACCTCTGCTACTTTAGCTGTAAGGGCCTTAAGCTGCCAGTTTCACATGCTTAAATATCAACAATACTTAATGTCTTTGCTAAAACAGAAAATGCTTACAAGCCCTGAATGTCCTGAGAACAAGGACATGCAGGATTTATTTATTGCATGTAGCTGAACAAGTGGGAAAACATACATTGCAAATGTGGTTTTGATTCATTAGAGGCTTATTGCAGAGCCGCAGTTACAGGTTCTGTCATTCGAAGGCATGCTTGGTTAAAAGAACAGTGTTTACCTGATCATGTTAAAGCAAAATTATTGGATGCTCCATTACAGCATGATCTTTTGTTTGGTGTTAAGGCAGAAGAGATGTTAAAGAAAATGGAGGATAAAGCAAAATGAATGCAGACAGTAAAGGATTTCTTACAGGTTCAGCCACCTAGATTTAGCAGGAACTGGCCTTCTAAAAATTGGTCCTTTCCAGTGTCTGACAGGCCACAAAGAGGCAGATACAGATGCCCAAGAGGCAGATCTCAGCCCCAAGGCTCATACAGACCTAAACAATGGGTTGTTTCAGCCCCCAAAGGCTGAGAAGACAAATCACAAACTTATAGGAAACAGTCCCAATGTCTTTCCTCTACAAATACCTTTTGGCAGTGCCCTTAGGGGGAAAACTAGCACTTTTCTCTCAAACATGGCACATGATCACCCAGGACAAATGGGTTCTGAATATGTTTCTCAGGGTTACAGGTTCCACTTTCACACCCTACCAAGGTCAAAGGTATGCCAGACCTGCCACACAATCAATGGGCAGAGGCACAAAAACAAATTTATGCTCTCATGGACATGAGGTCTATTCAAAAAGTACCACAGCAAGAGCAGGGGCAAGGATTTTACTCGAGACTTTTCTTGGTACCCAGAAAGGACAAAGCTTGGAGACAAAACTGGACCTGTCTATTCTAAATACTTTCCTGGACGTTCCAAAATTCAAAATGTTGTCACTGCAGCAACTTTTTCCCATGCTGGGCAAGAAGGCTTGGCTAGTTACTTTGGACCTCAAAGAGGCATACCTGCATGCCCCAATCAGACAATTTTGCAGAAAATACCTCAGATTCATAGCTGGCTCAATGCATTACCAATCCTCTGCACTGACCTTTGGCTCATCTACTGTGCCCAGGGTCTTCACAAAATGCCTGGCACCAGTAATTGCATTTTGCAGACGAGAAGGAATTCAAATATGTCCCTACTTGGACGACTGCCTTATTCAAGCAGAGAGCAAGGACATTCTGTTAAAGCATCTGGCATTTGTAAAAAGATTATTAATTTGCCTAGGGTACACAGTAAACAAAAAGAAATCAAAACTAGTGCCCTCTCAAGAGATCATATTCCTGGGTGCAAGCTTAAATACAACTGCCCAGATGGCTTATCTCACGCCAGACAAGCAAAGGCAACTAACATTACTTTCAAATGATGGCAACAAAGACCCAGCTACCTGTAAGAAAAATTCTGCAGGCTTTGGGCTTCATGGCATCCTGCTAATTCCATATGCAAGACTGCATATGAGGAAGCTACAATGGTATGTAAAAAGTGTTTGAACTCAACATTGCCACAGTCTGGAAACAATAGTAACTCTTATTCCCTGCCTGCAGCAGGAGTTTCGATGGTGGGCACTGGCCTGTCACCACAACAAGGGACAGCCTTTCACTTTACCCACGGCCAGGCAGACACTAACAGATGCTTCGGATTATGCACATGGCAGGAAAATGTATTAAGGGCACGTGGCCCACAGTCCAAATGCATCTTCATATCAATCAAAAAGAGATGCTAGCTGTACAGAATGCCCTGACGGCCTTCAAGGATCTACTACATCCAGGACAACTATTGCAAAAGACAGACAATACTACAGCTATGTGGTACACAAACAAGCAAGGGGGCACACATTCCTACCCCCTCTGCAGGCAAGCCATGACTTTGTTGAATACAGCACTGACCTATCAAGTACATCTGCAGGCACAATTCCTGCCAGGAAAGAAAAATACTCTGGTAGACGAACTAAGCAGAAACCTCATGGTCCCTCATGAGTGGAAACTAGATCCACAGGTCTTCAACATGATAACAAGGAAATGGGGATGCTCAGACATAGATCTCTTTGCCTCCCCTCACAACTGCCAACTACAGAGATTCTGCACAAGGACTTATCACTCTCAAGCATGGAAAGTGGATGCTCTGTCATTCAGCTAGAAAATCCTAACAGTTTATGCCATTCCGCCACTGCCTCTCCTACCCAAGGTACTCCTAAAAGTCAGACGAGAAGCCAAAAATGATTCTGATTGCCCCAGATTGGCCATGCCAGCACTGGTACCTAATCCTAAAGAGCTTGTCTCAAGGCCCTGCCTGGACTTTACCTCAAATTCCTAATCTTCTGACTCAGCAAAACAATCAGATCCTGCACAGCCAACTCAGAACCTTAAATCTGGCTGCATGGCAAATAATATAGCCTCTCAGAACACACCTCTTTCTAAAGCTGTTATGGATGTCATTTTGGAAGCCAGGAGGCCTAGCACCAGGAAATCTTATGCAGAAAAATGGAAGAGATTCTGTGCTTGGAACCAGGCAGAAGGGCTTGAACCACTTGTTCCAAATATTCCTCAGATTTTACAATACCTAACTGAGATTTTGGACAAAGGCCTATCCTTCTCATCAGTTAAGATCCATGCCTCTGCCATTTCAGCTCATTATAATACGGAACCTCCTATTTTCTCACATCCACTGCTAAGACAGTACCTCAGAGAGGCAAAAAACATAAGACCCCCAAGGAGAGCACCGATACCTACATGGGACCTCAACTTTGTCTTGGAAAAGCTCACACTGCCCCCTTTTGAGCCAGCCAATACAGCTGATATAAAATTATTATCATGGAAAACTGTTCTGCTCCTAGCAATAACTTCAGCAAGAAGAGTCTCAGAGTTACAGGCATTAACGCAGTGGAACCTTTTATCATTTTTCATCCAGACAGGGTCTCTCTAAGGACAAACCCAACATTTATGCCAAAGGTAGTATCCAGTGTGGCTCTTAACCAAGCCATTCATTTGCACTCTTTGGACATACACAGGCAGCTACGATGTCCTTCAAGAATTCAGCTGCAGTCCTGACATATGGGTTGTCCTGCCTGAGACAGCCCTTCGGTCGGCCGGATTCCAAAGTCCGGGTCCGGCGTCGGCCGATGTCGCCTACTCCCCGACGTCAGAGCGGCTGGGGTATAAAGGCATCCGCCGACACCATCTTCTTCAGTCTTTCTTGCCGCGCGGTGCCCGAAGCAGAAGCAGTTCACAAGTGCCGGTCGGTCAGCTCCTGTGTTTTCAGTTACCAAAGTCATCAAAAAGCTAAGTACCCCATTGGGGAACATTTTTCTTGCCTCATCCGATGTCAGAAAAAATTGAAAAGGTTAACAATTGTTTGTCTTGTGGTAAACAAATACCTCATAAGGACTTCCACTCTTACTGCCTTTCCTGCCTGGGCTCAGACCACGACGTCTCGGCCTGTGCTTGCTTTAAGAAGCGCACACTCAGGTGCCGGGCAGAATTTGCCGAATACTTTTTTGGTGAAAATTACGCTTATATCATGACGTCGGAACAACCGACAGCACATATTTCCAAAAAGCGTAAGGACCGGGACCGACATCCTCGGCCCGCTTCGTCTACCGATACCACTCCCAAGCCTACTGCGAGTGCATCGGCCTCTTCGGAGGCGGTAATTCAACCGCTCCAGGCCGACGACACCGCTTTACCGCGTACTTCGGTCCTGAAGGTTACCCCGGTGCCGGTTGTGGATTTCCCTCCCGAAACCGAAACTGTAGACTTACCCGACACCATACCTGTGGATAAAGTTACTCCTGCACGTGGGGCAGCTAGGCCTCCGGTCTCCATGTCCATCAAGGCCTACACACGTGCAAAGGCTGCCAGCCAGGTTAAGGCCCATCCTCCTAAAACTATTTCCCAGAGCCATTCTTCTGATAAACAGATCATGACCCTAGCTGCTGATCTAATCTCTCTAATCAGAGGTTCTCAGTCGCACCCAGACAGGGGTTCTCAGCCTCCTGCAGATAAAAGGCCTTTGACAGATCAGCCAGATACCCTCTCTTCAGATGAAGCCTCTAGGGATTCTGAGCACTCAGATACCCAGGAAGAATCCTTCCAGGCCTACGAGGACTCTGATGCTGAGGAATCAATTCCTTCTGCCTCTCCTCCAGAGGATATTTCTTTCGGAGAAGTTCTCCACTCCATGAGAGAACATTTTCAGTGGCAGGGCCAGGAATTTTCTGACTCCAGGAAAAGGCTACGTACCTTCCTCAAGTTACCCCAGCACAGACCTTTAGCTATTCCTCCAGTGTTGGATGTCCTGGATGATGTATACTCAGACCCCAGTGCTTCCCCTGATTCTCTCCCTCCTGCTCCTGTCAAGCCAGACAGATATTACAGGGTCCCTGAAACGCATAAGCATCTCTTTAAGGCCCACTCTGTGGATCTAGAAACTATTTCTCAGGGTCCCAAAGGAGTGGCTACTTCCTCGGCCAAAAACCCTTTGCCCGCAGACAGGGAATCAAGGTCCCTGGAGAGATGGGGCAAAAAAGTTTATACCTCTTCCACCCTTGCCATGAGGTCACTTAACTGTCTTTTTCATATGTTTCAGTACCAGGATTACTTAATGGATGATTTGCAGAAAAAGCTAGCCTCTCCTGAGCCTATAGATAGAAAGGCATTGCAGGATTTGGTTCATAACACTCAGCAGGTTAGCAATCATTTTCTTCAGTGTGGTTATGATGCATTGGAAGCTTCATGTAGGTCAGCTATGACAGGGGCCGTTATACGTAGACATGCTTGGCTGAAAGAACAGCCACTGCCAGACCATGTTAAAGTAAAGCTCCTAGATGCACCTCTGGAAAAACAGAAGCTTTTTGGTGCTGCTGCACAGGATGTGTTGAAGTCTATTGAGGAAAAGGCTAAATCAGTACAGACAGTCAAGGATTTCCTCCAGGTTCAGCCACCCAGATTCAGCAGGAATTGGCCATCAAAGAATTGGTCCTTTCCAGACACTGACAAGTTTCAAAGGGGAAAAAGCAGGCGTGCTCAAGGTAGAGGGCAATACCGAGGCTCTTACAGGGGCCGCCAATGGCAACCTCCAAATCAGAGAAGTGGCACAGGGAGTTCAGCTGCACCACTGGGACAATCACAATCACAATGACTTGACTTTCACCCCACCGACCAAGGCTCAAAGAGAAGCACCTCTAGGCGGAAAATTATCCTTCTTCTCAAAGAACTGGCACATTTTAACCAAGGACAAATGGATTCTGGACATAGTAGACCAAGGTTACAGGTTCCACTTCCATACCTTACCAACGAGACAAGGCATGCCAAACCTGCCACAAAATCAGAGGGCAGAGGCACTCATACAAGTTTCAAAGCTGTTACAAATAAAAGCAATAGAAAAGGTTCCTCCTCAGGAACAAGGCCAGGGATTCTATTCAAGACTGTTCCTTGTTCCAAGAAAAGAAAAGCAATGGAGACCTATTCTGGATTTGTCCACTCTAAACACTCTTCTCATTGTGCCAAAATTCAAAATGCTGACTTTACAGCAACTCCTTCCCATGCTGGGCAAGGGGTCTTGGCTGGTTACTCTGGACCTCAAGGAAGCATACCTGCATGTCCCAATCAGACACAGTTGCAGAAGATACCTCAGATTTCTTGCATGATCAGAGCATTATCAATTCTCAGCATTGCCGTTTGGCTTATCTACTGCGCCCAGAGTATTCACGAAATGCCTGGCATCAATAGTTGCACATTGCAGGCTCCAGGGAATTCAAATACACCCTTACCTGGACGACTGCCTTATACAAGCAGACAGCAAACTAACTTTGATAAGACACTTGGATTATGTCATTCAATTACTACAGGCTTTGGGATACACAGTCAACATTCAAAAATCAAGACTACTGCCATCCCAACAGATTATTTTCCTAGGAGCCAAATTGGACACACAATCCCAAATGGCTTTCCTCACAGAGGAGAAACAAGAGCATTTACCAGATTACTTCAAAAGTCTAGCAAAGCTCACCCAGCTGACCGCAAGGAAAATCCTACAGGCCCTGGGGTTCATGGCATCTTGCATTCTTCTGGTACCTCTGGCAAGACTACACATGAGAACGCTACAGTGGTATCTAAAAAGCTTATGGTCTCAACACAGTCAATATCTAGAAGACGTAATGCCACTCATTCCATGCCTGCAAAGGGAATTTTTGTGGTGGGCTCAAGCAAGTCATTTAAACAAGGGCATGTCTTTCAACAAACCTCTAGCAAGTCAAACCATTACAACAGACGCCTCAGACCATGGATGGGGGGCGCACATGGAGGGCAGATGCATTCAAGGGCAATGGACTCCCAGGGAAATGCATCTGCACATAAATCAGAAAGAGATGTTGGCAGTGATACATACAATCGAGGCCTTCGGGAAATCCCTTCAACAAGGTCATCTGCTAATAAGGACAGACAACACCACTGTCGTGGTATATAAACAAGCAGGGAGGCACTCACTCTTACCCCCTCTGCAGACTAACAGTGGCTCTTTGGGAAAAGTCCCTGAAACTGAACATCCACTTACAATCCCAGTTTGTTCCAGGCAAGGACAATGTTCTGGCGGACAGGCTGAGCAGAAATTTCTTGGATCCGCACGAATGGATGCTGCATCCACACATTTTCTTAGAAATAACAAGTGCATGGGGAAAACTGGACATAGATCTCTCTGCTTCTCACCTCAATCATCACCTGGAGAAGTTCTATTCAAGGACGCACTATCCTCTAGCCTGGAGAATGGATGCCCTCTCCTTCAGCTGGAATTCCCTAACAATTTATGCATTCCCTCCTCTACCATTACTGGCCAAGGTGTTACTGAAGATCAAAGCAGAACAACCAAAAGGAATTTTGATAGCTCCAGACAGGCCAAGGCAGCACTGGTATCCATTGCTACTGAGCATATCTCACACCAAACCGTGGCCCTTGCCTCAATGGCCTCTGCTTCTAACACAGCACAATTACAGGACTGTTCATCAAAACCTGCAAACATTGCAGCTGTCAGCTTGGAGAGTTCCATGACTTTCACCCATACCTCTCTTTCCGAAAAAGTGCAAGAAATCTTGCTGGAAGCACGCAGACCTTCCACCAGAAAAACCTATTCAGCCAAGTGGAAGAGATTCAGCATCTGGAATGCCAACAAGGGTCAGGATGCATCAGTAATGAGCATACCACAGATATTAGAATACTTGGCAGAAATGCTTCATAGTGGCCTCTCATATTCATCCATAAAAATTCACGCTTCAGCAATCTCAGCAAAATACAACTGTGATCCACCTGTGTTTTCACATCCCTTGCTAAGACAGTTTCTAAGAGGGATAAAGAATATCAAACCTCCCAGAAAGCCACCAGTACCTGCATGGGACCTCAATTTCGTCTTGGAAAAATTAACTCTTCCTCCTTTTGAACCAGCAGCATCTTCAGAAATGCAATTTCTCTCCTGGAAAACGGTTTTCCTGTTGACAGTTACCTCGGCAAGAAGAGTCTCGGAGATACAGGCCCTGATGGCAGTCCCTCCCTTTCTCATTTTTCATCAGGACAGAGTTTCTCTAAGAACCAATCCTTCATTCATGCCAAAAGTGATATCCAGGGTGTCTCTAAATCAAGCAATTCACCTGCCTACCTTCTTTCCCAACCCTCAAAATAGGGGGGAAAAGCTGCTGCACACTTTGGACATACACAGACAATTACGCTACTACTTGGACAGAACAAAGACCACCAGGAAGTCTGCCCAACTATTTGTAGCTTATGCTGCTGGAATGCAAGGAAAGGCAATCTCCAAACAAACAATTTCAAAATGGATTGGACACTGCATCAGATTCTGTTACTGTTTCCATGGAAAAGGTGTGCCAGCCAATATTAGGCCACACTCCACCAGAGCTATATCCACATCCACAGCCTTTCTAAGAGGAGTGGCTGCAAAGGACATTCTAGAGGCTGCTACATGGAGCTCCGTGCATACATTTTCCAAACACTACAACCTGCCTTTATACTCCAGATCCCGAGCAGGCTTTGCTTCTGCAGTCCTGCAGGGCATTTTAGCTACACCATCCCTTTCTTAGATCCTACCACCCCCAGCTTGGCTATGGTATTCAACCCATATGTCAGGACTGCAGTTGCATTCTTGAAGGACATAGTACAGTTTTGTACCTACCATAAATGTAGATGTCCGATAGATATGCAACTGCTGTCAGGTTTTCCCTCCCTCCTACCCCTCTGCAATTTTCCTTTTGGGTCCATTCCCCCTTTCCTCTATTAGCTGGGGATATCTGTTATGGTGTATCTGTTTCTTACTGATGTGCATGTCTGGAATTTTTTTATCCATTCACCAAATTTAGCCTTCTTTGGAGGGCACCTGGCATCTGGGGCAAGAAACACTGAAGAAGATGGCGTCGGCGGATGCCTTTATACCCCAGCCGCTCTGACGTCGGGGAGTAGGCGACATCGACCGACGCCGGACCCGGACTTTGGAATCCGGCCGACCGAAGGGCTGCCTGAGGCAGGACAACCCATATGTCAGGACTGCAGTTGCATATCTATCGGACATCTACATTTATGGTAGGTACAAAACTGTACTTTTCTATTTGGACAAAACAAAAGCTTTCAGAAAAACTGAGTAACTGTTTGTAGCATATGCTGCAGGATCAAAAGGAAAGGCTCTTTCAAAGCAGACTATTTCAAAATGGATAGGCCACTGCATTTATTTCTGCTATGCACAGCATGGCAAGTCAGTGCCTAAGAATATTAGGCCACATTCTACCAGGCAGCAGCCACTTCAGCAGCCTTTCTCAGAGGAGTACTAACCAAGGAAATTTTGGAGGCTGCAACTTGGAGTTCAGTACACACTTTTACCAAGCATTATCACTTACCTCTTTACTCTAAATCCAAAGCAGGCTTTGCCACTGCAGTTCTGCAGGGTCTCTTAGCCACTCTGAATCCTATTTAGACCCAGCCGTCCTACCTCAGCTTTGGGATTCAACCCAAGTGTAATGACTGCAACAGTGAAACACGATGAACATAGTACAGTTGTGTACCTACCATAAATGTAGATGTTCGAGTGTATTCACTGTTTCAGTCCAGGTTACTCTCCCACCATCCCCCTTTTCCTTTGCTGGGACATATCTGTACTTAACTATCCTATACAACCTATGTGGTGTATTTGCTTGTAGATGAAGGTATTGTTTTATTTTAGTGTATGTTTTTATAAGCAATTTGTATTGCCTACCTTCTTGGGGGCACCTGACATCTGGGGCAAGAAAAACTGAAGAAAATGTCGGCTGCATCTTATATACCCCTGGTGCAGTGACGTCAGGGAAGAGGTGACCGCAACCAACGCCGGACCAGAACTTTGGAATTCAGGCCGACTGCATGTAGCCTGCCAGCAGGATAACCCAAGTGTAATGACTGCAACAGTGAATACACTCAAACGTCTACATTTATGGTAGGTACACAACTGTACTTTGTGTTTGTGTGGTTTTTCATTCATATAAATGTATGATTACCTATGTAGTAAGTAATGGTTTAATGAAGATGTTCCTTGTTTAAAAAAAAGGTTGGAATTGAATAATTTATGTAATATTACTTATGTTATATAATGTATAGCAATTTATGTGAAGTTTAACATTTATGTTACTATAGTTTAATTACTTTTACATGAATGTAAAATTGCCTGTGTCACAAGTGATACTTCAGTAAAGGTGTTGGGGGGGGGGGGCTATAACTGTGGTATTGTCCGCGAACTTGATGATCTGGTTCAGTCTGTGCCCGGCGGTGCAGTCATGCGTCAGAATGGTGAACAGCAGCAGGCTCAGGACACATCCTTGAGGGAATCCCATGCTCAGTGTTATGCTCTTTAAGTTGTTTTTATCCACACATAATTTTTGGGGTCTGTTTCTTTGAGCTCAACACTTGTTCAGAACTCATAAGCACTAAATAAGCTACAAATTACTACAGCACTCAACTTTCCTGACTTGTCTAGAGGAAAACAGTTTCTAGTACTTAATAAATAAGCACCTACCCAGACATGTCTAAAGGTCAGCTCCTGGTGTTTTCTCCTGTCTGCCTGATGAATCTGGGCATCTTGGGGCAGTGCAGCAATTGCCTCATGTACACAGGCAGCCCTTTCCTCCTACCATCCAACACTACAAACTGTGAGAGATGCACTTATATAGCCAAACTGAAAGCAAAGCTCTTTTCACCAAAGACTGGAGTAGACTGTCAAGAGGAGTAGATAAACATTTGCACCACACCACACTCATCACAAGTCCCTCGAAACACAAAACACACACCTACATTTGTGAAGGCTGTCAGTAGAAACCTGCCCAAGCAACAGGGACCGCCAAAGCAGAAACACAAGCAACCTCCACCCCCCAACACAACCCAAATGACACATAGCCCACAAATTCAGTGTGCCACTCAACCACAGCCCATAAAGTATAACAACGTACCCAACACTCTAGTCATAGGTGACTCTGTAGTCAGGCTCACTGATGTTCCATTCACCAGGCTAAACAAGGAGAAAGTTACTGTCAGCTGCCTGTTAGGTGCCAGGATCCGCCACATAACGCATGGACTCAGGTCACTCCACAACAAGTACAAATATGACTCTGTCATTGCCCATGTTGGTGTGAATGACCTGAGACTACCTCCCTGGACTACATGAAAAGGGACATAGAGGAGCTGTCCAATCTTGTATCCCAGGCAAGTATGAACCTAGCCCTGAGTAGCATCCTGCCATCACCCAGAATGATACCACAGTACAAGGACAAAATGATTGACTTCAACAATTGGCTAAGCTTCCGGAGTCATTCTAAGGGGATCCAGTATCTGTCTGCCTGGGATGACATGATCAACAAACCACGATGCTTTGCCAGAGATGGCCTGCACCTGTCGTTCCTGGGATTCTGGATACTGGCTAAGGCTCTAGCCACCCCTATAGTACCTTTTTTAGGCAAGGTTCAAATGACAAATTCACCACCGTAACAGGTACAAGCAAGCAAAATCTGAAGATATTGCTACTCAATGCTAGAAGTCTAAACCTCAAAATGCACTCACTCGAGGCACTCCTTAAAATGGAGAACATCGACATCTGTGCAGTGACAGAGACCTGGTTCAAGGCTCCAGAGAGTACCCCCTGCATTACCAGGCTATAATTCATACCACACTTTTCGGCCACCTAACCTGGACCAAAACACTAAATGCAGAGGCGTGTCCATATTCATTAAGGATATCCATACCTCCAGGCTAGTCGCTCAACATAATGCATCCAAGATTATCAAAGTGCAACTAACTCTGGGGAAGACCGCAGTCCAAATTGTAGCTTGCTACAGATCACCCAGCATACCCCAGGATTCCCACTCCTCATTTCTTGATACACTGGAAAATATTAAGGTACAACCTAACACCCTAATAATGGGCGATTTCAGCTACCCCACCATTAACTGGGAAAACTACTCCTGTACCAACTACTGTGCTCAACATTTTCTGGAATTCATAAATTCTAATGCCTTCGATCAGCTTATCTACACACCCACCAGGGGCAGCAGTATCCCAGACCTGGTCATTACTAACATGGGCAACCGGTGCTCCACACCAGAGGTCAATTCCTCATTGGTCAGATCTGACCACAAGCTAATCACCCTAGACATTCACATCCCTCCTCCACCCCCCATTAGGGAAACCACCATAAAAAATTTCTCCAAAGTCAACTTCACACTTCTTAAGACAGAAGTGGCAAACTTCACGACACCCATGCTGACGGACAATAGAGGTATGTCTGCTGAATCCTACACAAATGCACTTTATAAGCACTTACACGAGTCCATCGATCATGCAATCACTAACAGAACCAAGGTGCTATCCTGCAAAAAAAGGAAGCCAATCTGGTGGTCCCCTGCCATAAACAAACTCTACAACAGAAGAAAGAAACTGTTGCAAAAAATAGTAAAATCCCCTGATTGGAGGAATTCCCTGGTCAGCCTTAGTAAGAAGCTGAGATCCCTTATAAAATCCTCCAAAGCTAGTTAAGAAAACAAAATTGCCACTGACTCTAAAGACAACCACAAAGCATTCTAAAGCTATGTCAAAAATCTCAATGGCAACACTCAGATCTGCTCTGAGTTGCAGCACAATGGCACTAAATATACAGAACCAACTGATATTGCCAACATCCTGGCAGATAGGTTCAGTGCTAACTTTACCCCCCTCTCATCCCCTAAAGGGCTCATCTCTGTACTGGAAGAATGCAAAGTTCCTGTAATCACAGCTGCACAGGTAAAAAAACAAACTTTCCAAAGCCAAGAACACAGCATCCATGGGACCTGACAACATCCCAGGCTGCGTTCTACATGAACTACAGAACGAACTAGCACCCTACCTAAGTACCATGTTCAATCATAGCCTCACCTCAGGCTATGTGCCCACTGAATGGCGCATAGCGACAGTTATCCCACTTCAGAAAATGGGAGCCACCACGGACCCCAGAAACTATCGCCCCATTAGCCTGATGAGCCTGGTCTGCGAGGCTGTGGAACGTATCATCATGGAACTTATAAACAATGACATTGGTAATCTCCAAACTCTGAACCCCACCCAGTTCGGGTTTGTAAAAGGCAGATCATGTCTCCTAAACCTCATAGACTTCTTTGAAGCAGTCACCAAAGCCGTAGATGAGGGTAGGGTGGTTAACGCAGCCTATCTAGATCTTGCCAAGGCTTTCAACACCATCCCTCACTCTAGAATTATAGATAAACTCACTAAACTAGGCATAAATCCCTATGTCACATGATGGGTTGTCAACTGGCTCACTGACAGAACCCACGCTGTGAAAGTAGCAGACTCCAAATCCAACTTCAGATCAGTAACAATTGAAGTACCACAGGGTTCAGTCCTAGTTCCTCTCTTGTTTGGTATCTACTTCTCTGAAGTACAGGCTAATACAGAAGGTCTTTGGCTAACGAAGTTCGCAGATGACTGTAGAATAGGAGCCATAATCAAAACTCCAAAACAAGTGGGCATCCTACAATAGGGCTTCACTGAGACAGATGCCTGGTGACAAAGCCATGGCCTCAAGCTCAATGCCAAAAAGTGCATTGTCATCCCTTTTGGTAAAAGCTCTGTACCCATGAACTACCACATAGGCAGTAGTGTACTTAACACCGAAAGTGTGATGAGACCTTGGGACACAGGTGGACAGTAATCTTTCATTTGATAATCACATCGCCACAGTAGTCAGGAAATCTTTCTATGTGGCACACCTCATCACAAAAGGTTTCTCTTCCAGAAAAAAAGAGGTCATTGTTCCCCTCTACTCGTCACTCTTTAGACCCATTATAGAGTACAACTCCCCTTTTGGTATGTACCTCACAAGACATCTACAACAACTGGAAAGGCCGCAAAAATACCTCACAAAGAGGATTACTGGCCTCAAACAGATGCTGTACGCAGACCATCTCAAAAACTGCAGCTTTACTCCGTCGCATATCACCTACTCAGAGGCGATCTCCACCTAACACACAAAGCTATGTCAAACCCAGAGCTTTTGGACATGTTCCATGTAAAGAAATCCCTCTGAGCTACACAGTCTAGGGACCTAAACCTTGTCACCACAATAAACAGAACATGCTGGAGGGATAAATTCCTGTCCCAGAGACTTCCCATACTCTGGAACAAGCTACCTATCTATATCAAACAAAGCTCCTGATTAGCACTCGTCAAGAAAAATCTTGATGCTTGGATGGGAGATAGGAAATTCACCCCGGGAATCACTTCTGTGGCTCTGCTCAACAGTGGCATAGGAAAATAATTTTCTTGGGTGGTGAAAGTCAGGGTACCTTTTGGCTAGGCTTATATAGGCCCTAGGACCAATAGCGTGGTACCTACCTGTGAACCTATGAGAAAGTCCAGTATCCAGTTACATAATGGGGTGCTGATGCCCAGCTGGACCAGCTTCTCTGTCAGATGATGTGGAATGACCGCATTGAAGGCAGAGCTGAAATCAGTGAAAGACACATGAACGTAACAGTTCTTGTTTTCCAGATGTGCCATGGATTCAGGAAGTGCTAATGAGATGCATCTGTTGTGGAGCAATTGGCTTGATAAGCAAATTGGAGCGGATCCAGTGTCGCAGGTAGGCTTGATGTAGTCCTTGATCAACCGCTGAAAGCACTTCATTACCGTGGAGGTGAGAGCAACTGGATGCTAGTCATTTAGGCTTGTTGGCTAAGTCGACTTGGGTAGTGGTATGATTGTTATATTTTTGAAGCACTTGGGTTCTATGGCCTGGCACAGAGATGTACTGAATATATCTGTGAGTAAGACTGATGGTTTGAGCAGCACGGTTTCTAAGTACCCGCCCCAGAATTTTGTCAGGACCAGCTGCTTTTCTAGGATTTACTCTGCTCAGGGTCCTCTGATCATCCACTGGATTGAGACAGAGAACTTCATCACCCTGTTTGATGGGGAGTTTTGTTGCCATGGTATTGTTTCCTTCGTCAAACCTGCTGAAGTAGATGTTAAACTCATTTAGGAATTCAGTGTTATCACATTGAGAGGAAATAGGCCTGTAGTCTGTTATAGCTTGTATCCCTTGCCACAGGCACATGGAGTCCCTGAGGTCAGAGAAGTCACCTTGAATTCTTTAACCATAGGCACGCTTTGCCTCCTTTATTCCTCTAAGTTTTGTTATGGCCCCCCTGTGGGCATCCTTGTCCTTTGATTTGAATGCAGCTCTCCATGCTTTCAGGAGCTCATATACCCCACTCATCAGCCAGAGTTTCTGATTTGCCCGTGTGATAATGCTCTTGGTGACTGTCACATTATCCACACACTTTCGGGTGTAGGCCATCACAGACTCTGTATACTCCTCTAGGTCGATGTGGTTCACTGTAGCCGCCTTCTTAAACACATTCCAATTCATGCATTCGAAGAATCCTTTAGTGTCGAGATTGCTCCCTCTGGCCATACCTTTACTTGTTTCTTTAATGGTTTACTTCTGTGGCCTGTATGCAGGAACTTAGCATAATGGCCAGATGGTCCAAGTTACACAAATGTAGATGGGGTACTGCCTTATAAGCTAGTTTTACAGTGGTGAAGATCTTGTCCATTATGTTCTCCCCCTTTGTTGCGAAGTTCACTTGCTGGTGGTAATAGGGTAGTAGAGATTTCAGGTTGGCTTGGTTTAAGTCAGCTTCTATTATGTAAGCAAACTCTGGACTCTTGTTCTGCATATCATTTATGGACCGGTAAAGTGTGGCCAGTGACTCATTGGTATTGGCACAGGGAGGGATGTAAACAGCTGTGATAATCACATCACTAAACTCCCTTGGCAAGTAGAAGGGTCTATATTTTAACGACATGAACTCAATGATCTCAGAGCAGTGAATGGTAATCAGCCCGCAGCTGGTATACCAGTTGTTGCTTACATAAATACAAACAGCCCTCCTCGAGATTAACTTCTCAGGGACTGGTTTCTGTTAGCTTGAAATAGTGTCATGCCATCCACATAGATTGCAGTATCATTTGTATTGGAGTTTAACCATATCTCTGTGTACACAATTAAACAACTGATGTGAAGTTGTTCTATCTCGCCGTTTTGTTCTTACACGTGGGTTTGGAGCCGATCCCTCGGCTCTGAGTCGGCCGCTTTTCAAGCTCAAACTCTCAGAGAAGCTCGAGACCCAGTATATATCCCATGATGCTCTACTGTAAACCCCAGATCTAGTTTGCCACTGCAACAGATCTATAGACTCGTCGGAGGAAGTTCCGGCCAGTGTTATTTTTTTCTATATTTAGAGATATGTTTTGGAAAATATTTTCTATTAGAGTGTTAGCTAGAGTTATACTAATTAAAAATAGAGTTTAGTTAGAACTTAGCGGGTAGTTTAGAATACTTTGGAGTGTTTTTCTTAGTGGCTGTTTGTTTAGGCCTTTCCTAGTTGTTTGGGCGTGACAGGGCTCTGTCAGCTCCTTTGTGTGCGCCTTTTATTAGTGGTAGTTTGGAATTAGTTTAAAATTGCTTAAATTAGTTAGAATTTAACTACTTTGTAGAGACTTAAGCATATAAAAAAATAATTGAATAACCTTTTTGTTAATAGTCAAAGTTTGAGTTCAGGGATCTGAACTTGTGTGTGTGTGTGTGTGTGTGTGTGTGTGTGTGTGTGTGTGTGTATATATATATATATATATATATATATATATATATATAATATATAATTCCTTTCTTTCTTAAAAAAAATGTCTGAGAAGCAAAAGTCTGGCTTCAAAAGGTGTTAGTGTGGCCAAAAAATGTCTGTGACGGACAACCACTCCACCTGTGTGTACTGTTTGGGATCTGTTCACTTGCAGGAAGTGTGCTCTATCTGCCACTCCTTTAGTGCCAGGGTTCTTCTGGAAAGGCACAGGAAGCTGGTGGATAGGGGACTCCTGAAGCCTGATTTTCAGGCTGCGCTGGACAAGACCGACCTTTCTTCGAAGGCTTCGAAGTCGTCCAAGGGGTCCTCGGAGCCCAAGTCCTCGGCTCCGAGCTCCTCTAGTGTGGTTCGATCATCGGCTGCACAGTCCTTGGAGCCGTGTATTGATCCTTTACCTCGGAGCCCAATTGTGGATCCGGTGTTGGGGACTCCTCAGTCTCCGATTCTTCAATCGGTGCAGTCTTCGGCTCCTTCGACCCATCCCTCGACCCATTCTTCGAGGTTATCTGATGTGGACCTGGACCGCGTTGTTAAGAGATTGTTAGAGAACCCGGCCCTGGCCAAAATGCTTTCCTGCTTCGAGCCACTCTGCTTCCAAGCCTAAAGTTCCAGCCCTACTTTCTTCTTCTCCTCCTCCTCCGAAGCCAGTCGAGCTCTCGGAGCCGGGGCAGACAGAACCGATGTTGGTAGAGCCCTCGGATCCGAGGTTCGATCCAGCTCCCTCGGCTCTGTCGACCTTGATCTCCTCTGTTCCGACCGGGGAGTCTCTGAGCCGATACTCCCTCGCTGGCTCCAGGGTGGAGAGTCGGACCGAGACTTCGGTTCCGACCCTTCTCCTCGGGGCTTCGGCGCAGGTTTGTTCAGCTCCATCCTCTGGATTGGAGTGCGGGGTCTCAGGGAGGGGAGGGCTGCCGGCCTCTTCGGAGCCGGCAGACTTCTCTGACCAGGATTTTGGTGCCTTCGATGCTATGAGGAAGGTCATGTCTTTGAAGGCCACTACCTCCTCGGATCTTTCTTCCCCTTCCCCTAAAGGGCCTCGTTCTGTCTCTTCCCCACAGGTCCCTACCAAGCGTCGAGACCCAGAGCCTCAGGTATCCCGACTGGGCGACCCCTCCTCTACAGGGACTTCACCAGATGCTTCCACCTAGGAAGTACCTAGGAAGAGACTGTTCAAGAGGAGGCACTTGAATTCCCCACAGGAATCCCTGACATCAGATACCACCGACTTGGAGGAATCAGAAGGGTCCCCATGGTCCCCCTCAGAGGATGTCTCATTTGCAGACATACTGGAGATCTTAAGGCAGAGGGGTGATTGGCAGTCCCTTGCCCCTACTGAGGATGAGTCGGTACTCCTGAAGGCTTTTGGGTCTCAACCATCCACCTCCTGGGTTACTCCTCCCTTCGACGAACTAATGGATCTGGTTGCTCAAAGGGCGTGGGAGTCCCCTGATTCAGTGGAACCGGTCCCTCGGAGGCCCAACAAGTTCATTACTTCCCCTGCTGACAAGGCCTTTCTTACCAAGGGAGTCCCGGTTGATGCCATGGTGGTGGCGGCAGCCACCAAGAAAGAGATGTCGGAAACCTCTTCTTCTGTCCGTCCTCCTTATAGGGATTCTAGGACGAAGGACAGGTATGGGAAACGCATATTTAGTTCTGCGGCTTTTTCCATGAGATTGCTCAACTACCTGACCCATTTTACATGCCTTCAACGAGATCTCCTTAAAGAGCTGGGAGATACTCTGCAGGGTAACACAGCTGATGCAGTTTCTGAGAAAGTGACTGCACAACTCAACACCCACAATTCTATAGTCAACTCATCCATGCAGCTCATTTCTTATGCCGCCGATGGATCGAGTAGGGCAGCAGGTTCAGCGATAGCTCTTCGGAGACCATCCTGGATGCGCCTTTGCTCCTTTGCGGAAGCCTTCAAGTCTATCTTCGTCAATACCCTATTCAATGGTTCTGCCTTGTTCAGGCCTAAAGTTAAGGAGACGCTTACTAGCTGTGAACAAGAAGGAAAGACTGTCTGCTGTAGGAGTTCGTTTTTCCACTCCAACTAGACCGTACCCCAAAGGGCAATGAAGTGGAAAAATGTGGTTTCGAAAGCCCCAAGGAGCTTTCCAGAACACACCTACAGATACCCCCTCTAGGGGCATAGGAGGGGGTAAAAACAGAAGACGCCGTCCAAATGGCAGAGTTAAGCCCTATCAGCGTTCCTGAAAGGAAGCCCGGCTGTCCTTCTCTGGAGACGGTCGGGGGTCGCTTGGCTTTATACCCAAACGCCTGGCTAAACATTACAATGGATTCTTGGGTAAAAAGCATAATTTCCGGAGGTTACTACATTCCCTTTACAAAATTCCCTCCCATGTGTACAAGTATTCCAGACGTTCCACCCAGTCTGCGAAAACTAGCAGCCATAGAGATTCAAAACCTGCTACACAAAATAGTCATCCAGCCAGTCCCAGCGAACCAGATAGGATCTGGAACTTACTCAAGGTTCTTTTTAGTTCCAAAGAAAACGGGGGACTGGAGGCCCATGTTAGACCTCAGCAAACTCAACACCTTCGTCAAGAAGGAAAAGTTCTAGATGGTCACACTTCAATCGATACTTCCATTCCTAGAAACGGGCGATTGGATGTGCTCTATAGAGCTCAAGGATGCTTACTACCACATCGAAATGGCCAGATCATCCAGAGATTACTTGTGTTTCCGGCTGGGGGCAAGTCATTACCAGTTCAGAGCCCAGCCCTTTGGTCTCACCACAGCCCCCAGAGTGTTCACCAAATGTATGGCAGTGGTCACGGCTCACCTGAGACGCTTAGGATTCCGGGTGTTTCCATATCTGGATGACTGGCTCCTCACCGCCACCTCCAGGCATCAACTAATTCAGGCAAGAGACTACACTATCAACCTGTGTTCCCAGTTGGGTGCATAACCTTAAACTTTGAAAAATCTGCGTTATCGCCCTCGCAGCGTATTACCTTTATAGGAGCAGAGCTAGACACTGTTGATTCAAGGATCAGGTTGCCTCAAATAAGAATCTTATCTCTAAGAAGTCAATTGTCTAGTCTGTTGACCCAGAACCAAAGCTCCTGCGTCCCAGATACTGAAGCTATTAGGCACAATGGCAGCCACACTAATAGCAGTCCCGTTGGGACGCATGCATATGCGAATATACTCCAGTGGTTACTCTTCACACAATGGTCTTACCAACAACTGCCCATGTCGCACGGGATTCTGTTAACAAATCTTTGCAAGAAGGATCTCAATTGGTGGCTGAACAGCGACCAGATAGCAGTTGGACGTCCCCTTGTTCTTCCCCAACTCACAGCCACAGTGACCACAGATGCTTCCCTGATAGGGTGGGGGGGGGGGGCTATTTCAGGGAAAGACTGTCCAAGGTACTTGGTCAAGCATGGAATCACATTTGCATATAAATGTCCTGGAGATGAGAGCGGTGTTCCTGGCGTTGCAACACTTTCACGACTGTCTTCCTCCAGGGACAATTGCAATTCAGACGGACAACATTTCGGTAGTCTGGTACATCAACAAGCAAGGGGGAACCAGATCGTATCCCTTATGCCAAGAGGCCATAAGAATTTGACAGTGGGCTGTATCCACCAGGCGCTTTCTGATAGCAATGCACATCCCAGGGTCATCCAACGTGATAGCGGACAAACTGAGCAGGGCCATCCTGTTGCCTCACGAGTGGTCCCTCAAACAACAGGTGGCAGCCAAGATTTTCCGCAGATGGGTCCAGCCTTGCTGCGATCTCTTTGCATCTCCGATGAATGCTAAATGCAGCAGCTACTTTGCCCTTAATCCCCCACCGGGGAGCAACCCGAGGGACGCGGTTGTACATGATTAGCCCCCGGGCCTCCTGTATGCCTTCCTGCCAATTCCCAAATTCATACAGAAAGCCAAAAGTCTGGGAAGGACTGTTATTCTGATAGCCCCATCTTGGCCTCGTCAGATTTGGTTCCCCTTCTTACAGAAGTATCGAGTGGAAGAACCATGGATTCTGGACCCAGTGCCAGACCTTCTGACTCATTCATCAGGAGTTCTTCATCCCTCCCTCATCTCCCTAAAACTGATAGCTTGGCTGCTCCAATTCCCATATTAGCCAGGTCTCAAGATTCGTCTCCCGCGGTCCAACATATCATAGTTTCCTCTCGTAAACTGTCCACCAGGAAGCTATATAATAGCAAATGGAAGCGATTTGTTCACTGGGCTTCTCACCACGACATAGACCCATATGTTGCGCCTATTCATACCATATTAGAGTTCTTGTCTTCCTTGTTCTATGATGGCGCAGCAGCTGCCACCATAAGGGTTCAATTGGCTGTCATTTCCAACTTTCAAGTAGGGTTTAACGTGTCTAACATCATGTCCCACAGACTATGTAAGGCCTTTTTGAAAGGGACCCACCATCTCAGACCACCTATTAGACACCCTGTCTCTCCCTGGAATTTGAATCTTGTTTTATCCCAATTGATGCTTGCCCCCTTCGAACCCGCGTCATCTTGTGATTTGAAGTTTCTGTCTTGGAAAACAATATTTCTGGTAGCCATTACATCGGCGCGTAGGGTCGCTGAACTCCAAGCTTTATCTTCCAAGCCACCATATTTGATCTTCCACCCTGATAGGGTGTCCCTCAGGACAAATCCTACTTTTCTTTCTAAGGTCTGTTCAGAAACTAACTTAAATCAGTCCATTGAGCTCGCAACCTTTTTTAGTCACCATACCAACAGACTGGAATATGTTACACAAGCTTGATGTTCACAGACAACTGAGATTCTACTTGGACAGAACGAAAGACTTCAGACAATCAGATCAACTCTTTGTCTCTTACGCAGAGAACAAGAAAGGTTCTGCGGTATCAAAAATCATATTATCTAAGTGGCTTTCTGATTGCATTAAATTAATTTATTCTTCCACTAACCAGCCATTGCCGACTAATGTCAAAGCCCATTCTACCCGGGCTGTTTCTACGTCATTAGCTCATGCAGCTCGTTTACCCTTGGATATCATCTGTGCAGCTGCTACTTTGTCCAAACCTCACATGTTTATCACTCATTACAAAGTGGACAGGGCCTCCAGGGACAGGGCTTCCTTTGGTTCCACTGTGCTCAGGAATGTTCTCCCTTGAGCCACCCAGGATTAGGGTGGTTGGGACGCTACCCACGTGTAAGAACAAAACGGCGAGATAGAACAACTTCACATAAAGAAGTTATGTCCTTACCATAACATTCCATGTGAGTTGTTCATCTCGCCTTTTTGTTCTTACATTCCCTCCCACCTTCCCCCTCCTAGTGAGAAGAATGGTTGTCTTGGTGGATTGGTTGGTCTTGTCAGCCTGTCTCCTTAAGACAGACTGTTTTTCTTTCTGCAAATCTATAGGTACCTAGATAGGTAGGTACTGCAGTGCTTATTTTTTTTAGGATGTCTTCGGGTGCAGCGTACTAGATCTGGGGTTTACAGTAGAGCATCATGGGATATATACTGGGTCTCAAGCTTCACTGAGAGTTTGAGCTTGAAAAGTGGCCGACTCGTAGCCGAAGGATTGGCTCCGAACCCACGTGTAAGAACAAAACCCCCATGTAAGAACAAAAGGCGAGATGAACAACTCACATGGAACATTATGTTAAGGACATAACTTCTTTTTTCTCACTTTACTTTGCAAGGAGAGCTCCAGCCTTATGTAGTCCATCTTATTGTCCAGGGAGACAAGTAGTGCACACCAGTGCACTTGAGCAGGATTTCAAGTCAGCATAATTTGTTAATCTATCTCTTTAAAGAATCTTCTAATTACTTTTGCTCCCTGGCCCTAGAAACGTTACAGATCTTGTTAATATGGGGTGGAATAGTTACATTTTCACATCATGTGTAATTGCCGTAGTTCATAGTAAAGTTATACAGTTCAGCTGCAAATTCTGTGTACTTATGTATGCCTTTCATAAAAAAAAGTTCATTGCCAATTTTTATACACTTTCCTGCCACTGAAAAACACAGATATTGCAGACTAAGTCATATTTTGTTAGTGTGCCTGCTGCAGATTTTATCAGGACTAAAGTGCAGTTAAGTCTGCTGCATTCTGACTCCTAAAATCGTGGCATATTTATGACTGAACATCACATTTTTGTCCTCATTTAGACCTCAAGCAAGTTTTCTTGAAACACTCTGTAAAAGTGACACTTGAGCTGAGAATGCACTCTTGGTACAGTAAACTTTTCCTTTCTTGACAGACCATCTGCATTGACATTAGCAGCACCATCCCTGTGCTGGATTGTCAAATTACAGGATTACAGTGCTGAAACCCAAAATTATTCCCTTTTTTGTCTTCCTGTTTAACTACTTTAAAGGGTTGTAATCTGTAACCATAGTGAATCTTCTGCAATTCAGTTAGGTCTGAAGCTTTTGTACAGTCCAAACTATGCCAAAACACTCCTTTTCTACAGATGCATAGGATTCTTCTCTGGGATGAAATTTGTGGCAGTGATGTAGAGTGATTTTTTTTTCCCTTTTAAGGAGACCTGGCTAAGTTAGCCGCAACTCCATGGTTTTCTATAAAACTATTTCTTGTCTGTTGTCAGTACTGGCCAGCACAGGGGTTCACTCAAGGCATCTTAAAGCATTTGGAAAGACTGCTCACATGCCGTAGTCCTGAAAACATTATCTGGTCAGTTTTTTCTGCTAAGGTGTGTAAGGGGAGTGGCTGCCATGCCATAGTTGGGCAAGACTTCCAATAGTTAAAGAATCTTCTGTCTACCTGTTGTATGGTCCAGATGAGACACTTCAGCTATTCCTACTACCTGATACTTGATGGCCTTACTAGTTAACTCTGCTGATGTTCATCGTGTTTCACTATTGCATTCATCACATTTGGGTTATCTGCTTGGGTCTTGGGTCTTGCGTCGGTTGCTGTTTCACCTTCCATGATGTCAGGTAGTCGGGTATAAAGCATGCAGCCGACGCCATTACATCAGTCTTTCTTGCCGTGCGGTGCCCAAAGCAGAAGCAGTTCGCAAGTGCTGGTTGTCCGACTCCTGAAATTTTCGTTTTCGAGTTTCAGAACCGAAGTCTTAGACTAAAGCTAAGTACCCCATTGGGGAAGCTTTTTCTTGCTCTAAATCGATGTCAGTAAAAGTAATTGTATTTCTTGTTGAAAGCAAATACCTCATAAAGATTTTCATATTTACTGTATTCCTTGCCTAGGCCCTGACCACGACGTACCTCGCTGTTGTTTTTGTGCCTTATTTAAACCACAAACTATTCGTCATCGGTATATTTTCACTTCTAAATATTTGGTACCCTGTTCAATTACTCAGATATGTCTTTAGTAAGCCACCCGACTACTGACGTTCTGAAAAAATGCAAAGATAAAGACAGGTCCAAAATTGCCGACGACGCTTCTCTTAAGCTAGTCCTCAGTTTGCCGGTACTCAGTGAGGTGCTTTCGCAGCCCCTGATACCCCCTACTTCAGATCGCAGGCCTCTACTGAGACCCATTTAGAGTCCGGTATGCCGCGAGATGCTTCAACTGTGGAACCTGCAGATGTCTCTACCTTGGATGGGTCCGGAGCCGCTGTGCAGGCACTGGCTTCTGAGGGTATAGTCAGGCCTGCTGACTTGCTTATTAAACCAATGCCATCTTCTTCTTCAAGGCCTAAATCTCGAACCATGCCTAGAAAACTGGCGCACAGACCACATAGTCAGGCCTCTCTGCCTAAAAAACAAATGATAAGAATGGCTGAAGACCTTATTACTTTAGACTAATATTGACATTAGTTTTAATGTTGGCCAAATATTTATATGTTTTTTCAAGTGTTTTCTCAATGTGTTTTTTCATGTTTTTTATGTGTTTATACACTGGTTTTGATCATGTGATGATGGCTGTAGGTCATATGATCATTTAATTCATGTGTTGTATATATAAGGGCGTTTTTAAACATACTGGTTGTGAAACATTGAAAAAGGGTTTTTCTAACCTGAAAGCTTTGTTGTTTATAAAAGGTTTTTTCTAACTCAACTTTTCGTTGTTTGGATTCTTTTGGACTTTATTTCAGTGCTTTCTACTGTGACCTTATTACTTTAACCAGGGGAAGCCAACCTTCCCCCTCTAAGAGACCTAGGACTGAATTTGCTTATGATACTTCTGACCAGGATTCTGAAAATTGTTTCCTCTGATGACCAGGATTTACCCTTATCTACCTATGAGGATTCTGATGCAGAGGACTCTATTCCCTCTGCTTTTCCCCCAGTGGATTTTTCTTTTGGTGAAACCTTGCATACTCTTGGGGAGCATTTTCACTGGGAAAGTCAGGATTACTCTGATTCTAAAAAGAGGCTTAGGAATTTCTTACTCCTGCCCCAACACAGGCCTTTTGCTATTCATCCTGTGCTAGACATTGTTGATGATTCCTTTTCGGAATCTAGCTTGGCCCCTGACTTTACCTCCTGCTCCCAGAAAACCTGATAGATGTTACAGGGTTCCTGACTCTCACAAGTTCCTTTTTAAAAATCCTACTGCGGATCCTGAGACCATTTCACAGGGACCCAGGGGCATTAAGGCTACTACTGCCAAACATCCTACCCAATCTGATAGAGATTCCAGGACCCTGGATAGATGGGGTAAGAAAGGTATACACCTCTGCAGCCTTGGCCATCAGGGCCTTAAATTACCAATTTCATATGTTAAAGTATCAGCAGCATATTATTGGATTGCTTAAACAGAAGATGATGTTGATTCCTGACTGTGCTGAAAATAAGGATTTACAGGATTTAATGCATTCTGCTGGACAGGTTGGAAAACATACTTTGCAATGTGGTTTTGATTCACTAGAGGCATTTTGCAGGGCAGCTGTCACCGGGTCTGTTCTTAGAAGGCATGCTTGGCTTAACTCATACACTCCAATGGAGTTCAGGAAGTTTTCACTATAACTTCCAATGGGCAGAGCCTAAGCCTTTTGACAGAATCAAATTTTGCCCTCACATTTCAAACAAATGTTTATATGGGTTTATGAAAGAAATATAAATGGCAAACCCTTCAGCAGAAACTATTTTATAGTGGTAGCATTTTTTTAGGTTCTGGGTGTTTAAACAGAATCTATGTCATAGTAACTATTACATTTGTAATATTTTGTAAATAACTTACAATATCTCAATAACCTCTCAAGCTACACACATACTGTCAGCAGCATTTTATTCATCTAGCTGAGAGCTTTCATATGAAGGTAAGGAGTTCTATCTGTGTCATGTTGTTATTGAGGTATTCAGAAAAATATGAAAATTCTAGCTATATAAATTGTCATAATAAACAGTTAATATCTCTTTATCTGCACTAGACAAGTCAAATGTTAATGGAATTGAGTTTGCCATTGTGTAAGCTTTAAGATGAAATATTTTTAAAACCTTGTACATAACATGGTTTTGGAATTATTAATGCAAATATAAACAAGCAATATTTGACGCCAACAGGCGTCAGTAGGCGTTAACTGCAGATACATCTGTAGGCATCACTCGGATGTAATGAGTTAAGGAGCAATCTTTGCCAGGTAATGTTAAAACTAAATTGCTGGATGCTCCCTTAAATCAGGACCACCTGTCTGGCAACAAAGCAGAAGTTGTTCTTAAAAAGATGGAGGAAAAAGCTAAATCTGTGCAAACTGTTAAAGATTTCCTACAAGTACAGCCTCCAAGATTTAGTAGGCATTGGCCCTCTAAGAATTGGTCCTTTCCTGCCTCTTCCAGACCTTCTCAGTCCAAACCCAGAACCAGCAGAACAGCCAGGCTTCAGTCCCAGGGTACGCACAGAACTAAGCAGTGGGGGGCTCCCACTTCCAAATCAGGGAGTAGTAAGACTCTCCCCTATGGTAAGGTGTCTCAATTACTTAACTTTAAAACTTCTAAGCACTTCTCAACTGACTGCTCCTTTAGCGGGAAAGATTGCTCTGCAAGCAAAAAACTGGGAACTCATTATCCAGGATAAATGGCTTTTAAATATAGTTTTCCAAGGATACAGATTTCACTTCCACACGTTACCAACCCCAAATGGTTGACCAGATCTACCCCCAAATCAGTGGCAGAGGCTCAAAAGTAAGTACTCTCTCTTAAGCTTAAAGGCTATTCAAGCTGAACCAGAAGAGGAAAAGGGACAAGGTTTCTACTCAAGGCTTTTCTTGGTACCTATAAAAGACAACTCATGGCGTCCTATCCTGGACCTTTCTATCATCAACACCTTTTTGGTGATTCCAAAATTCAAGATGCCAACTATTCACCAATTGCTTCCTATGCTAGGTAAGGATGCCTGGTTGGCAACACCGGATTTAAAGGAAGCCTACCTGCACATCCCAATCAGTGAGTCTTGCAGAAGATACCTGCGCTTCAAAGCAGGCTACATGCACTATCAGTTTTCTGCACTGCCCTTTGGCTTATCTACTGCGCCCAGGGTATTCACAAAGTGCCTAGCTCCAGTCATTGCCTTTTGCAGGCAAAGAAATATTCAAATATACCCATACCTGGACGATTGTCTAATTCAGGCAGAAAGCCAGGACATACTTTTGAATCATCTGGCATTTGTACAAAAGGTGCTAACTTGTCTGGGGTACACCATAAACGAAAAGAAATCACATCTTTTACCCTGTCAGCAAATTGTATTCCTGGGAGCAAGCTTGAATACAACTTCCCAGATGGCTTTCCTCACGCCAGAGAAACAAATTCATTTGACAACTTACTTCAAACTAATGGCCACAAAAACCCTGCTGTCTGAAAGGCAAATACTTGAAGCCCTGGGGTTCATGGCCTCCTGCATTCTACTAATTCCATATGCAGGAATGCATATGAGAAAACTACAGTGGTATCTAAAAAGCCTGTGGTGTCAACATTCTCAAGATCTCGAAGCAATGATTCCTATCATTCCTTGCCTACAGTTAGAGTTCCTTTGGTGGGCGCTGGCCTACCACCAAAACAAAGGACTACCATTCACATGTCCCCCTGCTGCCCAAACCCTAACAACAGACGCATCAGACTACGCATGGGCGGCTCACCTGGCAGGGAAGTGCATTCAGGGCAAATGGAAACCAAGTCAAATGCACCTGCATATCATTCAAAAATAAATGTTAACTGTACAGAATGCTCTGACAGACTTTAAGGACCACATTCTTCGAGGACAATTACTGGTAAAGATGGACAACACCACTGTTATGTGGTACATAAGCAGGGGGGTACCCTGTCATACCCCCTCTGCAGACTAGCCATGGCTCTGTGGAACACAGCCTTGAGCTACCAAGTGCATCTACAGGCTGAATTCCTGCCAGGAAAACTAAATACATTGGCAGATGAACTAAGCAGAAAACTCATGGACCCCACATGATTGGAAACTGGAACCAAAGACTTTCAACATGTTGATAAACAAATGGGAGAGCCCAGATATACACTTGTTTGCCTCCCCCCAGAACTACCAATTAGACACATTCTGCACAAGGACTCCCCACAAACAAGCTTGGAAAATGGATGCTCTGTCCTTCAGCTGGAAAAATCTATCAGTTTATGCCTTTCCCCCTCAGCCTCTCCTCTCTAAAGTACTACTAAAGATCAAACAGGACAAACCAAGTACAATACTGATTGCACTAGACTGGCCACACCAACACTGGTGTATCCCCTCTTGTGCAGTGTCACTGCTGGCTCCATGGCACCTGCTTTAGACCCCAACCCTGCTGTCTCAGCAGGAGAGCCAGATTCTGCACCCTCAGCTTCAAACCCTGAACCTGGCAGCCTGGCTAATTACCTAATCTCTCCATTACCATCCCTCAGTAAACAAGTGTTGGATGTCGTTTTGGAGGCAAGGTGGCCTAGTACTAGAAAATCTTATGCTGAAAAATGGAAAAGATTCTGTGCCTGGAACCAGACTCAAGGGATGGGCACAGCAGCACCCAATTTACCTCAGATTCTTCAATATTTAACTGAGATGCTTCACAAGGGCCTTTTGTTTTCATCCATCAAAATTTATGTTTCAGCCATTTCTGCTCATTACAACACAGAACCACCCCTCTTCCTCTCATCCACTGCTCAAGCAGTTCTCAGAGGGGCAGAAAACTTAACACTACCCAGGAGAGCCCCAACTCCTGCCTGGGACCTTAACTTTGTATTGGAGAAACTCAATCTTCCTCCTTTTGAGCCAGCTGCAAGTGCAGAGTTAAGATTCCTTTCTTGGAAAACAGCCTTTCTTTTAGCAATCACTTCAGCAAGAAGGGTTTCTGAATTACAGGCCCTTTTGGCATTGGAGCCTTTCATCATCTTTCATGCGGACATGGTGTCCCTCAGGACCAATCCCTCCTTCACGCTCAGGGTAATGTCCAGTATGGCTCTTAATCAGTCCATTCATTTGCCAACCTTATTTTCTAATCCACAGAACAAAGGGGAACGCATACTGCACTCCTTCGATGTGCACAGACAACTTAGATTTTACTTGGACAGGACAGCTGCTGGTGGCATTTGTGGCAGTGGCAGAGGAGAAGGCTATTTCAAAACAAACCATTTCTAAATGGATAGGTCATTGCATTCATTTCTGCTATAAGCACCATGGAAAACCTATCCCACAGGGGTTTAGACCACATTGAACAAGGGCTGCATCTACCTCTACAGCCTTTCTCAGAGGTGTCCCTACCAGGGACATCCTAGAAGCTGGTACCTGGCGTTCTGTACATACTTTCACCAAGCATTATTACCATTTGCCAATTTTCTATAAATCCAAAGCTGGCTTTGCTACTGCGGTCTTGCAGGGTCTTATAGCTGGCCCTAATGCTATCTAATTACCTCCTCCAATCCTTAGCTTTGGGAATCTACCCAAATGTGATGACTGCAACAGTGAAACATGAAGAACATAGTACAGTTGTGTACACTTACCATAAATGTAGATGCTCGAGTGTATTCACTGTTGCAGTCATGGATGTTCTTCATGTTTCACTGTTGCAGTCATTACATTTGGGTAATCTGCTGGGAGGTTGCCCTCAGTCGGCCTGAATAACAAAGTCTTGGGTCCTGCGTCAGTTGCTGTCTCCTCTTCCATGACGTCAGGTCACCAGGGGTATAAAACATGCAGCCAACGCCATTTTATTCGGTCTTTCTTGCCGCACGGTGCCCGAAGCAGAAGCAATTCGCAAGTGCTGGTCGGCCGACTCCTAAAATTTTTGCATTTGAGTTTCAGAACCAAAGTCTTCAAATTAAAGCTAAGTACCCTATTGGGGAAACTTTTTCTTGCTCCTTACCAATGTCAGTAAAAGTTAATAATTCCATTACTTGTGGGAAGCAAATACCTCATAAGGATTTTCATTTATACTGTATTCCTTGCCTAGGCCCAGATCATAATGTGCCTTGCTGCCGGTTATTTGCTAGATTTAACCAATGCACTATTAAGCGTCTGTATAGTTTTGCTTTTAAATATTTTGGATCAAGATTTAATTATCTTGAAATGTCATCGGTTAGCAATCCGACTACCGGAGTTCACAAAAAATGCAATGAAAAAGGCAGAGACAGACCGTTGAGGTCCAAAACAGACGACGAAGCTTCTCCTAAGCCAGTCGCTGGTTCGCCAGTACTCAGTGAGGCGCTTTCACAGCCCCTGATACCCACTACTTTTGAGTTGCAGGCCTCAAACGAGATCCATTCAGAGTCCGGTATGCCGTGAGATTCTCAGAGTATTGAATCCATGGATGTCTCTCCCTTTGATGGGTCTGGAGCCGCTGAGCAGGCATCGGCTTCTGAGGGTGTTTTCAGGCCTCAACATGTTTATATAAAACTGATGCCAGCCTCAAAAACAACATTTTCACTGGGAGACTCAGGATTTCTCCAAATCAAAAAAGAGGTTTGGAGATTTCCTCCTCCTTCCTCAGCATAGGCCTTTGGCTATACCTCATGTTTTAGACATTGTTGATGATGATGTGTTTTTGGAATCAAGCATGGCTCCTGATTCCCTTCCTCCGGCTCCTAGTAAGCCAGACAGATATTACAGGGTTCCTGACTTCCACAAATGTCTATTCAAAAATCCTGCTGCTGACCCTGAGACTATTTCACATGGTCCCAAGGGTGTTAACGCCTCTACAGCCAAAAATCCTACCCCCTCTGATAGAGATTCCAGGGTACTGGATAGATGGGGAAAGAATGTTTATATGTCTGCTACCTTGGCAATCAGAGCCTTAAACTGCCAGTTTCATATGCTTAAATATCAACAGCATGTTATGGGCCTACTGAAACAGAAAATTATGTTGATTTCTGATTGTGTGGAAAATAGAGTTTCAGGAATTATTGCATTCAGCAGAACAGGTTGGAAAGCATACTTTGCAATGTGGTTTTGATTCCTTGGAGGCCTCTTGCAGGGCCGCAGTTACTGGATCTGTGATTAGAAGGCATGCCTGGTTCAAGGAGCAAAATCTGCCTGATCATGTTAAAGCTAAATTGTTGGATGCCCCCTTGCATCATGACACTCCGTTTGGTAATAAAGCAGAAGAGGTTTTAAAGAAAATGGAAGACAAAGCTAAATCTATGCAAACTGTAAAAGATTTCTTGCAACTGCATCCACCCAGGTTCAGTAGGCACTGGCCCTACTAAAAATTGGTCCTTTTCTGTGTCCAACAGAGCCACTCAAGGCAAATCCAGATGCTCAAAAGGCTCCAGATATCTGTCACAGGGTTCTTACAGGTCAAAGCAATGGGGGTGTCCCCACCTCCAAATCTGGAGGAAACAAAGGACAACCCTACAGTAAGCAGTCTCAATAACCTTCCTCTACCATCACCAAGCACTTATCTTTTGGCAGCCCCCTTGGGGGGGGGAAACTAGCACTTCATGCTGAAAATTGTCAGTTGGACGGGACAAGTGGGTATTGAACATAGTATCCCAGGGGTACAGATTTCATTTCCATACTTTGCCAATTCCAAACGGATGGCCATATCTGCCACAAAATCAGTGGGCAGAGGCTCAGAAACAAGTTATGTCCCTCATGGATATGAGGGCTATTTAACCAGTACCAGAAAAGGAAAAAAGAAAGGTTTTTATTCAAGACTTTTCCTGGTACCCAGAAAAGGCAATTCTTGACGTCCAGTACTGGATTTATCGATTTTGAACATATTCCTGGACATTCCAAAATTCAAAATGCTGACTTTAGAACAGCTCCTGCCTATGCTGGGCAGAAGCACTTGGTTAGTGACTAGACTTAAAAGAGGATTACCTGCATATCCCAGTAAGGGAATCGTGCAGAAGATACCTCCGCTTCAAGGCAGGTTTTTTGCATTACCAATTCACTGCACTGCCCTTTGCCTTATCTACTGCGCCTAGGGTCTTTACAAAGTGCCTGGTATCAATATAATTGCATTCTGCAGACAAAGAGGCATCATTCAAGCAGAGGACAAGGACACTCTTCTTCAACATCTGGCGTTTGTAAAAAGGCTTCTAACATGCCTACGGTACACAATAAACGAAAAGAAATCCCAACTGGTACCCTCTCAAAAAATTACATTCCTGGCTGCAAGCTTGAATACAACTGCCCAGATGGCTTACCTTACACCAGACAAACAAAGGCAACTTGACACTATACTTCAAACAAATGGCAGCAAAAACCCAGTTATCTGCAAGACAAATTCTGCAGGCTTTGGGGTTCATGGCATCCTGCATTCTACTAATTCCATATGCAAGACTGCATATCAGGAAACTTCAATGGTACCTAAAAAGTTTATGGAACCAACATTGTCACAGTCTGGAAACAATGATTCCTCTCATTCCCTGCCTACAACAGGAGCTTCTCTGGTGGTCAGAGACATGTCACCAAAACAAGGGACTGTCATTCACTCTACCCCCTGCCACCCAAACCCTAATTACAGACACATCAGACTATGCTTGGGGGGCCCACCTGGTGGGGAGATGCATTCAGGGCAAATGGAGCCCAAAACAAATGCATCTGCATATCAACCAGAAAGAGATGCTAGCTGTTCAGAATGCTCTGACAGCCTTTAAGGACTTACTTCATCCAGGACAACTACTGATAAAGATGGACAACACCACGGTTATGTGGTACATAAACAAGCAGGGGGGGTACACATTCCTACCCACTTTGCAGACTAGCCATGGCATTGTGGAACACAGCTTTGACTTTCCAAATACATCTGCAAGCTCAATTCCTGCCAGAAAAACAAAATACTCTGGCAGACGACCTAAGCAAAAATCTTATGGATCCACACAAATGGAAACTGGATCCACAAATCTTCAGCATGTTAACATGGAAATGGGGGAGCCCAGACATAGATCTATTTGCCTCTCCCCAAAATTATCAGCTGGACAAATTCTGCACAAGACTTCATCACAAGAAAGCATGGAAAGTGGATGCCCTGTCAGTCTGTGCCTTTCCTCCTCTGCCACTTCTCTCCAAGGTCTTACTAAAAGTCGGACAGGCAAAACCAAAAATGATCCTAGTTGCTCCGGACTGGCCTCGACAACACTGGTACCCACTTCTAAGGAATATGTCTCAACTCCCTCCTTGGCACTTGCCTCAAATACCTCATCTACTGTCTCAGCAGAACAATCAAATTCTGCACAATCGGCTCCAAACTCTGAACCTTGCAGCATGGCTGATCATTTAATTATTCAAACAACACCTTTCAGTAAATCTGTGATGGATGTCATTTTGGAAGCCAGAAGGCCTAGTACTAGAAAATCTTCTGCTGATAAATGGAAGAGATTCTATGCTTGGAACCAAGCACAAGGAACAGACACAGCAAACCCCAATATTCCTCAGATTTTACAGTATTTGACTGAGTTGCTTGACAACAGCCTATCTTTTTCTTCAATAAAAATCCATGCCTCTGCCATCTGGTCTAATTACAACACAGAGCCTCCCCTCTTTTCTCATCCTCTGCTTAAACAGTATCTTAGAGGGGCCAAAAATTTAAGGCCTCCCAGATGATCACCAACTCCTGCATGGGACCTCAGTTTTGTGCTGGAAAAACTCACCCTGTCTCCTTTTGAGCCAGCAGCTACAGCGGATATAAATTTTCTATCTTGGAAAACAGCTTTTCTCTTGGCAGTTTCTTCAGTAAAAAGGGTTTCAGAACTACAGGCTCTCATGGCTGTGGAGCCTTTTATTACATTTTACCCGGACAGGGTGTCCCTCAGGACCAATCCTTCTTTTATGCCTAAGGTGGTATCCAGTGTGGCTCTTAACCAGACAATTCACCTGCTAACTTTTTACCCAAATCCGTAGAACAAGGGGGAGCGGATTCTGCATTCATTGGACATACACAGACAACTAAGATTCTATTTGAACAGGACCAAATCTGTAAGAAAGTCTGAGCAACTACTGGTAGCATTTGCTGCAGGGTCAGAGGGGAAGGCTATATCAAAGCAGACTATTTCTAAGTGGATAAGCCACTGTGTTTGTTTCTGCTACCTGCACCATGGTAAACAGATCTCTCTTTCCACCAGGGCTGCCTCTACCTCAGCAGCTTTTCTCAGAGGTGTTCCAACCAAAGACATTCTAGAGGCTGCTACTTGGAGCTCTGTTCATACTTTCACAAAGGATTATCATTTGCCTCTCTTCTCCAAATCCAGGGCAGGCTTTGCCACTGCAGTTCTGCAGGGCCTTGTAGCCGCTCCTAATGCTGTCTAGCTCCATCTTCCCATCCATAGCTTTGAGATTCTACCCAAATGTAATGACTGCAGCAGTGAAACATGAAGAACATAGTACAGTTGTGTACACTTGCCATAAATGTAGATGTTCAAGTGTATTCACTGCTGCAGTCCGGGTTACCCACCCGCCATCCCCCTTTTCTATACATTTTCTTTCCTTCACTATATACTAAAGCCTTTGTGGTGTATTTGCTGTTAGTTGAAGGTAAAGTTATGTTGCTAAAAGTGCATTTACATATATATTTCTGTTTATTTATATATACTTTTTTGCTCCCCATTTGGGGGGGCACCTGACATCTGGGGCAAAAAAAACTGAATAAAATGGCATTGGCTGCATGTTTTTTATACCCCTGATGTCATGGAAGAGGAGACCGCAACTGACGCAGGACCCAAGACTTTGTTATTCAGGCCGACTGAATGCAACCTGCCAGCAGATTACCCAAATGTAATGACTACAACAGTGAATGCACTCGAACATCTACATTTATGGTAAGTATACACAACTGTACTTTACCCTCCCTCCAGCCCCTTGACTTCTTTTGGCTATACCTCTATTCTCTTTTACCATGCTTAAAATCTTTTTGGTGTGTTTGCTTTTTTGTTGGAGGTATAACCTTGTGTATATATATATATATATATATATATTTAATTGCTTCCCATTAGGGGGGCACCTGACATCTGGGGCAAGAAAATCTGATGTAATGGCGTCGGCTGCATTTTTTATAACCCTGACTACCTGACTTCATGGAAGAAGAGAGAGCAACCGAAGCAGGACCCAAGACTTTGATAGTCAGGCCGACTGAGGCTACTGTAAGCAGGTAACCCAAATGTGATGACTGCAACAGTGAATACACTCAAACATCTGCATTTATGGTAAGTGTACACAACTATACTTTTTTAGTCTACCCAGTACCTCTTTAGCATATAAAGTGTTTTAGGTTTATCTCCTGCAGTTTTTATTAAGTCTTGGGTGCAATTTTCACAAATCTGTTACACTTTGAATTAAAAAAAAAAACAGTGGCACGTTTAGTACCCAGACCTTGCACAGACAATGCATGTCTTCACTGAAGAGAAGTAATGGTATAAAGGAAAAAGTAATTGTACAAAACAATAAGGGATTTCTTCTTGAAGTGAAGAACGGATGATACTGGAATAAACTTTTGACAGCATTGGTGCATTAAAACAAAAATGGGGGGGGGGGAGTTCAATGATACTGTACATATATAAGACAGTTATGCATTTCAAAGATGTCTTGTGTATCAAGAAATTTAATAAGGACCCACGTTTTTAAATAGAGGTAAGTGTTTCCTGGCATCAATGTCATGTCCCACTTGCACTTTTCAACTTTTGATGATATTTGTTGCTTTCGCACATGGGAGATTTCATTTTTTTGTTAATTACGTGTGGACCTTGCTAATAGTCTGTGCACTGGCTGTAGAGTTAGTGTTGCAGAGCTCTTTCTGACCTCACATTGATATAGTATGTAGACTATGTCTGCTAACACAATAATAAGACTTTCATGGCTTGCAGCTAATGGATTGAGTTTATAGTGTCAGCTATTTAAAGTGGTATCTCATTTTGATGGTCCAGGCAATGATGATTCAAGATGAGTAAATTAGCCAGTTGTGTGCATATGTTTATATGATACCATTAATGTTGCTGGTTTGTCATTGATGTAAATACCAGAAACAATAGAGAAATCAGAAGCATTAAGAAAGTATGCAATTCAGCATTTTCCCTTAAGTAACAAAGTAAAGTTCTTAACAGATTTACAGCATTGGTACAAAGATGAGAAACGTCTTTCATTGGAGATTTTTTTAAATAACAGTTCTGTTTGATGTAGTGATCAAATGCTTATTTCTCATTTATGATGCATCGTGTTCGTTACTATCTGTTGTCAGGAAACAGAATTCTGCAGATGTTTGTTTGGGTTTAGCAGTGCCACCTAAAGTGATTCTAGTGTAAAATTGGCTACTTTCTGACTTATTTTTTTGTCTGTATTGTTCAGTGTTACTTTCTACACTTTTGTTTTCTGTCTTTGAACTAATAATGTATGTGTATATCCTATTTCCAGCATACATTCTTTTTTTCTAAGTGCTCCCTTCACTACCTGCTGACCATCGAGCCATCCCTGGCAAAACTCAATCATAGGAAATGCAGTTAAGTCACAAGATCATCTACACTTTGATCCAAAAGTAATATATATTTTCTAGAGACACGACTAAAATTATTTTAATAAAATAAATAAAACAAATGCAATTCAAAAGTCTTCACACAACTTTCACAAATAATGCTTTATCAAGTGTTAACATGCAAAATAAAATTCCCCCTTTGGCTGTCTGAAATGTCATGTGATCAGTCCTTAATTCCTTATATTCTTTAACTCCAGAAATGGTTTTATGGTAAACATCTCATTCAAGCAAGCCCCAAATTTTCCAATCCACTTACATTGCAATTCCTCTGTCTTCATTATGATATTGCTTCTTCTAACACTAACACTAGGTAAAACTGTGTCCAGGTCAGGAAATTAACAGTGCTTTTGTCTGTCTTATTTATATGCTTAAAAAGGGCATTAGTATTCACGTTTTTATTTCTGACATATGGTCACTGATTTTATGTTTTAATTTTCTTTTTGAGTTCCATACATAAAATGCCTCACGTGTTTTACATAGTAGAATATATACTATTTTATGAATCACAGGTGGAAAAACGTTCGTTGGAAAAGTGCAGCGGATGGGTAATCAGAAATTCACCCCTGGTATACCTCCTGTAGCTCTGATGGACAGAGGCAGTCAGTAAATCACCCGCTGTAAATCAAATATAAATTCTTTCTCTAAATATACTTGCATTACTGACCATTCCACTTTGGAAAATGTCATGCTTTACCATGTTTACTTTAAGTGCTATTCTTTGTTCTTTATAACATTATTTTTGTTTTAAGTTTTTTGATCTTTTATACGCAGAACTTGATGTTTCAGATGCTATTGCCTTAATAAGGTTTAGTGGATGCTATATTTCTCAGTTTCTTTTTATAATACTGATGAGAAACTTGGTTGGTTTATTTTATGATACAGTTGTCTAGTTTTTTTCTCTTATTTCCTACGTTTTTATCACCTCTGTGTAGTATCTTTTTATCAGCTTCAAAACATCCTAAATAGTAAATATCTCTTCTTTGTAACTCGTCTTTCAGAATAATTCATGATGGTCTTCATTCAGTTCTTTCTCCGGGTAACCTGTCTCTTTAAACCCTTTCTTCAAAATTGTCATCTGATCATATGCTGTACTTTCCTCACTGTTTAATCTAGATGTTCTGCACAGCTGACCTTTTACCACATTTTTAAAAACGTGTGAGGGATGTATAATGATTCGGTGAAGATGTGCATTTCTTCTAATGGGTTTCTTATTGACAATTGTTTGTTACCACACTACATAATTACAGCATCTAAAAAATGAATACTTCGGTTGAAAATTTCCCTAAAAAAAAATTTAGTAAAATTGTAAAAACTGATTAAACTGTTATGTGTACTCCCACATGTAAATGCCATCAAAAAAGTGTCTAAAATAATTCATATTTTGCATACTGTTCAGATGCATTCCATATATTTTCATATTTACATTTGTTATAAGTGAAGATGTCTCAATTCCATTTATATTCTCGGACATTTTTGTCTGCCAGCGTCTGCTCAGTAATGTTTGTGTACTTTATGGGCACCTTTGTAGCAATTAGCTATGCAGACAGAACTGTGCGTTAATGAGAGAAGAATTGTGTTTAATAATGATTACAGAAATTATTTACTTATCTTATAGACGTTTATAAGCAGTACATTATATGAGAGAATAAAATGACCAGTTTGATTTTTAACAATATTTAATGCAGACTACATAAACGACCATCTAGACTACTATAAGAAATACACTCCTTTCTTACTTTTGGATTTAGTATTTGTTAGTATTTGGTGACTGATCCTGGATGTAGCTGCTGTTTATACTTTCAGTGCCCGTCATCATGCCTGTACCTTGTTCTCCAGAAGGGCAAGGCATGCATCCATCCTCCCTCAACCCCTTTTTCCCATTTTGCATATGGGGTCGGGGTGTCACTTTCAACAGTGACGATTGTCTCGAGCCAAGGTTTACACCACAGTGTGGCTAGCCCTGCTGCGGTAGTTCATCTATACCACTCACTCCCACACACACTTGTACCTTCAGCAAATTTAGTGCGTCCAATTTACCTACCAGAGGGGCAAAGAATGTCAGTCACAAAGAAAATTTGGGTACCCATCCAAACATCAGATTTATATGAAGTATGAGAAGTTAGCACTTTAACTTGCAGGGGAAGTTTGTCTAGGCATTGGGCAATAAATTTGTGTCTCTAGCTGGTAGAGAATTACGTTTCTAGTTGTGATATTAGTGGAGCTGTTTGACCTGGGAAGCTACTGGCGGGGCAAAAGTACAGAAATACAAATATTTTAGGAGCATCTTGGAAGCTTTGACGTGTGTGTGTGTGTGTGTGTGTGTGTGTGTGTGTGTGTGTGTGTGTGTGTGAGAGAAAGTAACTGTTAGTAAATGTTGGCTGTTTATCGCTGGGGGCTGTGTGAAAAGTTATCCACCCCGCAGTTGCCATAAGGTGAAGTGCAGTTTCACATGCACATCATACCTGTCAACCTGGAAGCATCAAAAATTTGGACAAAGGCCATTACAAGTAGATACAACTGGCCAAAAATCGGGATGCTGATTAGCCTATAATGTGTATACATATTCATGTAACCCCGCCCAATCCAGTGGAATTGTGTGATACCAGCATGACGTTTGAAGTCGCTAAATAACAGACGTATGATTTCAGACTTTGTATCACTCAAAAAATACATAATGTAAAACCTGTTATTCTGGCAACTGAGTTTACAGGAGCAATATTTAAAATATGTCCCTATTTTATGTTCTTTTGTCTCCTCCATTATGTTTGGCTTTTGTTCAGATTTATTGCTGTGAGAGATTGAGAGGTATGGGACCAAAGCAAAAATCATCCAAAGGACTACAAGAAAAGAAAATGAATGCATTGAGAAACAGAAAAGGAGGTGAAATAGGTCCACTAAAAACAAGCCTAAGTACAGCAGCAAAGATATTGTTTCAGTACAAACTGTTGTTACTCTCATACACAAGTATGGTGTCATGGAAAATTTAGTTGTGCACATTCTAGACAATACTCATCTAAACAGCCTAGGTGGAGTGCTTTTCATCCATGCTTGGGAAAATAGAGAATAACCCTAGATTATTATAAATACAGTAGTAAATTTAAACGAGAGGTTGCCTTCTGCCAAATTTAAAACACACACCAGTTTACTGACCTACATGTAAGAGACACTAATTCTTTTTTGTGTTTTGATCCACTTCTAGACACTTGTCTGCACATATTAACTCCTCCATGGACTATTTCACAATAGGCATTGCATTATGCCACCCACAGCCATGTACCTTCTCTTGCTACCCATTCATATGAGCATTAATTAAATTACTCAACTCCATAGATGTCAGACAACTAAAAAGGAGGCTGCTGCATCCTCAAATTATGTATCCATTTCACAATTTGCAGCATCTGATTGCTGAAGGTCAGCAGATTACAATTTTGACAAACCAACCAATGAAGCCTTCAAGGTAAAAAAAATGTACACAGCACAGTTCCACAAAAGCACTCGAGTCAGGACTGAAGTGACCCATTACCACTAGAAAGATACTTTGCTTCTCATTCTCATTTTATTGTACCTAAAAGGTATCTTTAAAAACAGACTACTTCTCCCTCACAGTCCACACCTCTTAATTTCAGCAACTGCCAAGCATGCAAACTCACATATAGTGCTGTCATTTGAATTGTGAATTGCTTGTAAATGGACATGTATGGTTTGTTTTCTGTTTTCATTTTTTGTCTTTGACTGCAAAACCCTATGTTAATGGCCAACATTTGGTTTAACCACCCACCAAAAACTGTTTGCTCCTTTTTTATGTATGCACCGCAATGGTGCAACACTTAGCATAGTCACTTCACAGCAAGAGGTTCTCTGGTTCAGTCCTCATCTGAGGTGCTTTCTTTGTGGAGTCTGCATGTCCTCCATGCATTTTCGTAGAGTGGGGTACTCCGACTTCCTCCCACATTCCAAAGACGTGTCTGGAACATTTTTCTCCAGGCCTCTGCTGAAAGTGGGATCTCTGTTTTAAATACAAGCACAGTAAATCCAACCAATATTACATTCCACGCTTCTAGACATTTACAAGAAGAAAAAAGCTGCATGTAGCTCCTTGCAGGTAAAGATTATTTAAGCAGCATGCACTATTTAGCACAGATTTCCCCAGCAGATGTACATGTGGTGTAATGGCCCTACCAGAAAATGTATACTAAGCTATGAACCTATGTGGTATAATGGCCCTACCAGAAAATGTATACAAATGCCAAGTAACATTCACATTTTCATTTGTGCACTTTACTTCTAGGTATGCTACACTGTAAGCATGTTTTAAAGTGTAACAAACACCCTGCCCTGAAATGGTCAGCCAGATTATAAACTAATCCGTGATTAGATAAACTGGGTCGTTACCCCAACTACTGTAACTAAACTGAGTTTCATCTATAAGGTGATGCCAAAATCACACCTCTTAACTGTCCATGATTCTGACTCAAATTTTATTTCTGTTCATCTTAATCCCTCCTAAACTGGACTTTCGCTGAAAAAGTTAAGAATTACACTTAGAGCTATAGAGTTATAGACTTTCTTTACTTAAGAAAATGTATATTCACATACTCATATTCTCTCAGTGGTTTAATGTTAAATATTTTAAAAGGGTCTGTGATTATTTTATAGATATGCCCCCAGTTCTGTTGACATTTGTCCTAGATGGGTTGAGAGCCATGTATCAATCATGAACTTGAAAACTCAGATAAGATTAACAGTACAGACAATGGGTGCACCACAAGCTACACAAAGTAAATTTGTACTCCACCCGAGGGGGAAAAGTAACTTCCAGACACATTTCCATTGCTGCACCTCGACTATGCATAATGAGTTGTAGAAAATCTCACAGGTGCATCACATTTTGTTGTAATATTTCAAATGGATAAACATCTCACGGCACGTTGTCTTCCAAGTTCAGACGCAGACCTTACAACTCAAATAAACTGAACTAGTGCTACAAAGATCATGTACTGCCGTACAACTACCCAAAATACAACTACATGCCACACACAGCTCTAGTTAAGTCAAGACTCGAGTATAATGTGCTGAGTAATCGTAGGAGGTAACTAGGCTAATGGCCCTGAGGCCCTTACAGGCCTAGTCAAGAGTTAATCCCCAAAAAGAAACTTTGGTCAGCACCTGTTGCCCCTGTCACTGAAGGACAAAGGTGGAACCCCTGGGACAAATTTGAGGTTTCCCATCCACTCAACAAGTTTGTCCTTGCAGAGGGTCAGTGAGGTACTCTGACGTGTGGGAAGGCTATTCCAGAGATGGGGCAGTCTCTCCTGCAGGTTTTGTTGATGTTGCACATTAGATTTAGGCCTATTGAGTGGATAATGTGTGAGGAGTTCGACTTAAGGATATGGAGTATCTCTAGTAGGGCAGGGTCTGATATTGCCTTACAGGTGAGGCACGGATCACCTTTGAACAAATCTGTATGATACCGAGTAGAGTGATAGTGATTTGAGCCTGTCCGCATAGGACAGATGTTGGAGGCCATGTATTCTCTTTAAGAGGTATTTCTGAGCCTTTCCAGTTGCAGGTGTTTGGAGAGGTGCATACCAAACTGGGCTTTGTACTCCATTATAGGCCTAATGAGGGAGGAGTGCAAAGAGGTACTCTCGCTTTTTCTGGATGCAGTCCCTTTACTAATGAGATGAACCAAGTAAAAAGCTTGTCTGAACCCTGCTGCCACATGATGGTTGAATGTGAGATTGTTGTCAACCTGAGTATCCAGGTCTCTCACCACAGGTTGTGTGCTTAGGGGTTGCTGTTGATGTGGTAATCAGTAGGGGCCATGTTTTTTCCAAGTGGTATGATGATATTTTTTTTGCGTTTAACTTAAGGCTGTGACTTTGGCACCAGTTATTTGTAGCTGTGAGACCCTCTTGCAGTATATTACTATCGTCTGGGGAGTCAGTGACGGCACCCAACTTAGTCATCCGCAGACTTGGTCAGCCACAGGCCCTTTATCTTTTCCTGGACCTCTGAGAAGTAGATTCCAAACAGTAGGAGTTTCAGGACAGATCTCTGGGGGACACCACTAGTGACAGGTCTGCTGTCGGAGGTGGTGGCACCTATTTTGACCTTGTGGGGTCCCATCAGTGAGCCAGTTGGCCATCCACCTGCTAAGCTAGGGATTTACGCTAAGTTGTGTTAATTTTTCATTGATGCCCAAGTGGGGGGGGGGGGGGGGGTTGTGTCAAATGCCTTGGCCAAATCAAGGTAAGCTGTATGTACTGACTTTCTCTCATCCAGGGCCTTGGTGACAATCTCAGAGAAGTCAGCCACATTCAGTAGGCAAGATCTGCCCCTGACAAATCCGAATTGGGTGGGGTCAAGTGCTTGGAGATTGCCTATGTCCTTGTTTATGAGATCCATAGTAGTACAGTCCATGGCTTTACAGATCTGACTTGTCAAGCTAATGGAGAGAGAGTTTCCTGGGTCAGTAGTGGCACCACCTTTGTGCAAGGGGATCACAGTGGGAGCTTTCCACTCTGCTGGAATGAAGCCTGTAATTAGGCTGTGGTTGAATAGGGTGCTTAATGGCAAACCTGGTTCTTGCTGGAGATGGTGCAGAATACAGCCTGGGATACTATCTGGTCCCATGGAAACTGTGTTCTTTGCCTTGGATAGGGCCTTTAACACTTGATCTGTAGAGGTGTGAGAAAAATTATTGGGGTTGTCGAAAGGGCCTTTGGGAGGATGGGGGGTGACGTTTGCTCTGAACCTATCAGCTAGCAGGTTGGCTAAATCAACAGGATCAGTGCAAGTTGTACCATTAAGTACCAATTTGGAACAAACCTGGGCTTTGCCATGGAGTTTCATGATGTAACTGAAGAAGGACTTGTGTTTTCACTTTGTTTTAGAGGTTAGTTTCAACTCATAATGGGCTTTGGAGGTTTTCACTAATGAACTAATTTGCTTGCTTAGGCTGAGGAGAGAGTTTTTCCAGTTTGGAATTTGTTCCTTTTTACCCTTGGACAACAGTTTCTTCCTTTTGTTGTAAAGCCTTTTGATAGAGAATGTCCACCAGACACGTTTGTGTTTCCTTGAGGATCAGGTTTTAGTTCTGTTGGGTGTAGAGGAGTCCATGCAGTTGTACAGGCGCTTGTATACTACATTGGCATACTGTTCAGAATAGTTGTCTGCATCCTCTGAAGGGGACTGTGGTGTGAAGCTACTGATACCCTCCCTTAGAAGGTTGTAGTCAGCTTTTGAGAAGTTTTTTTAGCCTGGTTCCGGCTGAAGAGGGGTTGGGTGGGATAGAAACTTTGAATGAGACCAATGATCTGATCTCACCAGGGAAGAAAATACTATGGGACTGGTTTAGCAGTCAACCTTGTTGGTGAGAACCAAGTCCAGAATGATATCTTCCCTTGTGGGGAATGAGACGATCTGGTCTAGTGCACTAGAACTGATGCAGTCAAGGAATCGTTGGGTGATTGCATTAGTGCAGGAATAGTTCATCCAGTCTATGGTGGGGTAGTTGAAGTCACCAAGGATTAGGATGTTAGGGGGGTACCTTGATGGAGTTAAGTAGGTCCAGGTAGGAGTGTAGCTGTAAATCCCCCCAAAAATAAGTGTTACACTCGTTCCATTAACATGTTTTATTAAAAATTAAAATTGATATTCCAAGCATCACAGATCATGCAACTGTTGCACTGCGCATAAGAACGAAAAGAGAAAAAAGGTGACCTTAAAAAACTAACAATATGGCATTATGGCAGGCATAAATCAATGAGCCGAAGGACCTCCCACAACTGCTCACTTCATTCCTGTTCTAACATTCTCTACAGAAACACTACGGTTATTAAAGGAACATGTCACATAAAAAAATAGTGCAATTTAGAAATGAGACACAAATTAGGAGTCTATTTTGTTTTCTGTACTAGATACGTTGTAAATAAAAATAAAAAAATCGGGAATTGAAGGGGTCACATGGAAATTTGTGGCATTCCCATTGTTTGGCCATCAAAAGCAGTAAATACCAAAGAATTCAGTTCGGTTGAGAGGTATGATGCACATACTTTCTCCCTCTTTTTGGGCTTTCCATTGCTGAATGTACTACACACCACAAACCCTGAGCAACCAGTGCATGCAGCCAGTCAGTCATTGTGGTGCACAAAACCCTGCTTGACACGCACACACTTCTTAGTTTTAGCTTTAAACAGATGCACACAGTCACATTTCTGATCATTCACCCCACACCACACTTTTGACCACGGACTTACTTTCAGTGTCTCATACTAACAACTGCCATTGCAAAGCACATATTTGGCCACTTTTCCAAAGCCTACCTGCATAGTACTTAACCAAACACATGTATTTGCAAACACTTGATAAACTCATTGGCAACCTCCTGTCCATATGCATCTTGTTCTGTAAACCTTTCTCTTCTAGTAATCATCATTTAGAGAACAGACATACAACAGCAGTGTCCAGCACATGCACTCAAATTTGTGTACTTTGGATCCAAGATTCTGTAGTAAGAAAACAGCATACCATGCTTGGCAAAAAGAATGAAATTAAAAGATGGGTAATGTACTCAGCAAGTGGGAAGCAGTTTGGCTTAGATTGCTTTGAGGTCACAGAAGATTGAGTCTGCAGCAGAATGGGAAGCTTTACTGTAGACTTTCTGAGCCGCAATGATAGTGGACTGGGTAATAAAATGAGAAACTGCACAGTGGGCTTGGGAGGGTGGCAACAGAAGTCCAGTAGATTGGATGGGGTTGGGATATTTGTAAATGGAGAGATTCAGAGGACAAGAGGACATGTGCCCAGGTTGCAAAAGGTACACAGACAAGTGGTATGGCTCAAAGTATGGTGTAGGGAAACTGGAAGAAAAGTAATGAAAGAAGAGTAAGAAAAATGAACCTATGGTGAACTAACTGGTGCAGGCCGTAGAAATAATTGAAGGAAGGGGAACCGGGGACAGTACTGGCCATATAGTATCCAGCATTATGTTAGAACAGGAAGGAAGTGAGCAGGGAAAGGCTTTCAGAAATGTGAGTGGAAGTGAGGTTGAAAAGGGCAGAAAATGGAAGGGCACTTGTGGAAAGTGAGCAGAAAGGGTGGGAAATGGATCTGAGGCATCACAGGAAATGAGGCAGTAGTGTGGATATTGAGGGTGGGTGTGAAGGAGAACAGGAGGGTGGGGATTTGAAGCACAAGGGCCTTGATATAAGGTAGGAAGTTAAGGAGATGAAAGCTAGTACAGGGAGAGAGGAGGGTTTTATTAATTGGAGATGTAGTCACCAAGAGCAATCAGAGCCTTTGTTAGAGCAGCGGCAGACACCAGATGTCATTGAAACTGGTCTCAGGTGTCATACTTTTAGAAATGGGAGTGTAGAGTCAGCAGAGGTGTTCTTCCAGGGGGGAGGGAAATCTACCATACCAGTGACCTGAAGGAGGATACAGCCGAAGTGGCGGAAAAGTGCCAGAGTAAGTGGATTTGAAGTAGGATTCTCAGAAGTGTTTAGCATGCTAACAAAAAAGACCATTAGGAAATATGTTTACTGATTTCAGCAGTAGTCGTAGAAGGGGGGGTTTGAAATCTTGTATTTGAATTTTTTGCCTGTACATCTCTTTCTTCTGCACCCAGGTCATGGCTGAAAGGGGCCAAGGACCAACGCACCCACACTGTCAACAAATAAGTGAATAAAATACAGTGGTAGGAGAATGGAGGGCAGACCTGCTTTATACCTGGAACAGGCATCATTTTAGGGTAGAAGGAACAAAGGTCCTCAAAACTTTGTTTGAAAGGTATATTCTGTGATATTCCATTCAGACTAAGATGAACGTGCAAAAGTGGTGTGCCAGATGCAGTAAAGGCAGGAGGTATTGAGAAAGGTAATTGAAAATGGTTGGTTAGCATTAATGTCGTGGAAAGGCCATGGCTGAAAAATAGAGGCGCTGTAAGTAGTAAAACAGGAGGGGGCAGTGTACACTGATTGTGTCACAGAAGTATGCTGTAGTGGAGATATTGAGATCCCTGTGTCTATATTTCTCAGGAGTGACTGAAAAAGATGAAGTGCTGGTGGAACAATAATAGACATTGAGGAAGAAAACCCTAAAAAGGAGTGATGATCAGAACCTTTAATCACCTTGTGACTAAGTGTATGTGAAGGGGGGGGGTCTCCCTTGTAGCAGGCTGTGATGGCCTTTTACTCCATATTTTTAGCTACATGATGCTTTCATTTTTATGCCATTTTTGACAGCTCTTTCGCAAGTGGAGTCTTGCCAGAATTTAAAAACTCTGGCTTTGATATTCCACTGCCTGAGCAGGTCATAAAACATGCCTTTCTTTCTACATGCTAACCTCTTTCCTTGCACTGTTAGCCAAAATCTTGGAAAAGCCTATTGCACTGCAGTTACCAGTTACTACATTTTAGCAGTGATATCCACCCAAACCTAGCCCCAACTATGCATATTCAGGCACCTGGTGGCATATCCCCATAAGCTGCTTTATCACTACTATCTTACCAGTATCGTATATGAACTTGTGAAGTATTTATAACAGACTCCATGAAGTGCATGCATAGGTGGTACTACTCACTCCAGATATCTTAGTTGCCACAGAAACCTGGCTCCATCAGTAGGAAAAATAAAGAAATTGCCCAGAATAGACGGTCTTCAAAAAAGCTGTCAGTGTTGCTATTTTGTACAAAAACATAGTAGATATCACATTTTTTCCTACATCAGTCCAATTTTCTCTAACTCTGAAATTTTATTAACCATGATAAAACTAATCACTCGAAAGACCATCATAATCATGGCTATATACATACCCCTAACAATGTGAAAACACTGGCAGATATTCTCTGCTAGTTTTCCTGAAAAATCCCTCCTGCAACCATAATATTGGGTGGTGATGTAGATTGGCAAACCATGCATTTTAAAAATCCAACCAGTAATCTACATCTGTACTAGTTCACCCAAATTATAACCACACAAACTACATTTAATAAAGCCACAGGCAGACAATCAACCCTCGATTGGATCATGAAATTTTCTCCAAATAAAACATCACATCATGGAACACTGTCAGGCAGACTTGCACATCTACACGATAAGGCACCAAAGCAACAACCCCAAAACAAATCATTACAGGCTGGTAAGAAAATGTTCATGAAGATACTTGTAAAAGACTCTTCTTATAGATGATGTGGTCTCTAGTTCAATAAATTTTCCTAGGTATTCTAAACACACAAGCCTCTCCGCCCCCCAGAATAAAAACTTGTCAAAGTCAACCCTGTCTCTTAGCTGCTTTTAGCAACTGTTAAAGCACAGAAGGTCTGGGTAAAAAAATATTACAACTTCTACTTTACTTGCATATAAATAACTAAGAAACTAAACAACGTAACACCAAAGATGGTAAAACCTTACTCAAACATTCAAAACGTGCATACTGATAATCCAGAACTGTTGTGGGCCCCGGTTCAGTAAATCCAGGGCAAGCTATGTAGGCAGCACCAAATACACAAAAAAATGATACCACAGCCAAACCAATTCAATACCCACTTTATACAGACAGTACAGTTAACCATCCAGGCAACTAATGAAGGTCTTGATGTCTCTGTTCAGTCAGATAACCTGCTTCAGTGTTTATTTATTTATTTATTTACAGTTTTATGACCGAGGAGGTCCACTGGGCTGAGGGAACCCATTTTCAGTGGAGGCCCGGGGAGAAAAGCTTCACATTACATAGTTTAGTTACATATGCAATCGTAGTAAAGTAGACACATTTACAATTCCAATTACATTTCATGTTAGCGAACAGGAATAATTCTTTGGTTACATAGCATCTAAATATTTAAGATGACAGTAGTGACTTCATTGAAAGTGAGAGTAATGACTTGGGTGAAGTAGAGAGAAAAGGTGGAATGAGCTATTTACAATATGTACATTTATGTTGGGTTAGGTTGTATTTAGAGTTGGTCAGGAGTTTAGTCATTCAGGATAGAGTGGGGTGTTTTTTCTTCCTATGAATTCCCACAGATAGCCTCAAAAGATACCTCAAAAAATTAAAGTCTAAAATAACTGTCCCTGACAACCTACCAAGTGAATAATATCTTGAAATAGCAGTTGAGGCTATTGCCTATACAGTTTCAATTCTGGTAAATAAATCCATATTTGAAAATAAAATCCTCTAGATATAAAATCAGTTATTATACAACGACCCCCCATTAATATTCCAAAACGTGCACGCTGATTGGTCAATGGAAAAAGGTCTGGTCGCCCGGACGTTTTCCATTAGTGTAAGTCTTTTTTTTTTTTTTTTTTACAGCAACGGAGAACGCAAGATCTCCATTGCTTTCACACTGTCTCGCTATGTTAAACTCATTTAACATAGCGAGACAACTTTAAAAAAGTAACTGAGATCTTCCTATCTCCGTTGCTTTTTTTAAAGGTGTCTCGCTATGTTAAATGGGTTTAACATAGCGAGACAGCTTTACAAAAAGCAACTGAGATTCTCCGTTGCTTTTTTTAAACCTGTCTCGCTATGTTAAACTCCTTTAACATAGCGAGACAGTGTATAAAAAGCAACTGAGATCTTGCTTTCTCCATTGCTTTTTTCAAAACTGTCTCGCTATGTTAAATGGGTTTAACATAGCGAGACAGCTTTAAAAAAAAAGCAACAGAGATTCTCCGTTGCTTTTTTTAAAGCTGTCTCGATTTGTTAAACTCCTTTAACATAACGAGACAGTTTGTAAAAAGCAACGGAGATCTTGCTTTCTCCGTTGCTTCCACCCACAGCTCTGATGTACTGCATAAGCATACACATGCGCAGTACATCAGAACTGCCGCAGAATACCAGACAGTTGCAGAAGGGCAGCAAGGAGGCATTATACAGTGCCATTATTTTTTTTCTTAAATAATGTCATTGTATAATAGCAATAACCCACTTCTGGGTGTGGGTAATGCTAGATTTACCCATGGCTGTTTTTGTTTGGCCACTCGGGCTTCGCCCTCGTGACCAAACTACACCAACTGTGGGTAAATCCAGCATTACTCACACCCAGGTGTGGGTTATTGCTATGTTATTCCACTGCTCAGTTATATAATCAGTACAGATCTTTCAAACCATAGGATAATTGCTGTTTTGCCTCCCTTATCAAAAATATTTGAAAAAGGTAATCATATACATATTCTCAACTATTTAGTAGATAACCAGTGTCTGTTTTCAAACCAGCATGGCTTCCATCCTCATCACAGCTGCTGCTTTTGCTGAATTTTGTTAATACTGTCAACACCCATGGAAATAGTCTGCACGATCTTCCTAGACTTAAACAAAAGCTTTTGATATTGTAGCCCACCAGAAACTCTTGCATAACTCTCATCCATGGGGCTCACCAACCCTTCACTCCACAAGCAGTGAAATAAAAAAAAAAGATTTTTCTACCTTATCTTTTAAGTATTGCTGTCCCTCAGTGGTCTCTACTAGGCCGCCATACTTTACAACATATTCATCAATGACCTCTACACTGCTGCAAAAAATAATGCTACTGTACATTATGCTGATGACTTGACCCCTAATCTGCTGCGTCAGCTAGACCTTAGTCAGCCGTCCTTACTGACTTTGAAACATAGTTAAATAATTCACACTACTAAAACTTCACATCAAATCAGCTCATGCATATCTCCAGGATAAATGCCACTGTTCTCTTCAATTTATCATATCAAATCTTTTCTGTTTATAATCCTGTGCCCCATAACCAGTTTGTTTTACTAGCATCTCCCAGCCATATACATAGTCTTGTGATTCTACTCACCTCCCACCTCTATACTTCTGATATAAACCTTATGGTAGTCCACCTCTTAACTACAATATTAACATTTTATGCCCTACTTTGTTCCTTCCATAATCTCAATTTATTTGACTTTTTAAGCACTAATAACATGATTTATTATCTGTTTAATAAACCCACTAGTACACCTCTTCAAATGCTCAGTGTTCAACATCTGCTAATGTGCAAGTCTCTCTTATACTGTAATAGTTGCCTTTATTTTATGTGAATGTAGTCTAATTAGCAAATGAATATGTAGTTGTTAATGTATATTACTTTGTGTACGTACATTATTGAAAGCGTGTTTACAAATGTTTGTAATATGGTGGAGCTTTTCTCCACAGGCTTCTGCTGAAAAGGTTTTTTTTTATTGAACATGTTTGAAGAAACCCAGTAAACAAAAGCAAAATAAAAATTAAAAATCCACTTTAAAGGTTATGGTTTCCCAAAAGTTGAGCAGTATAACTACTACCTTATTTTCACTCACCAGCTCCATATTTGAAGTTTGTTTAAATCCCGGTCCTAGTTCAGTAGCAACTTGATCAGCAACAGTCTGTTTCTAGACTCACTTTTGGTGGGGGGGGGTCTCTGGGATCAGTTTTAAGACCTGCTTTGTACCCCATTTCTCATTGCATTCTCCCTTATTCTCCCATATACACAAGCTGCAATATATAGATGATGAAATTGTTGGGTTTCTCTAAGTACATCTTTGCACAACTAGCTTGGCCTGTGAAACCTGGACCTTAGGTTAACATAAACAATTCTAAGATTATGTTGTTCAGGACACTTGCACACCTTAGGCTGGTACATGAAAAATGGTGCAGTATCACTTCATGTGTTGTCATAATTGAAGCTGTGACTGGTTTCAGGTATTTAAGGGTATGGTTTGATGCAGCTTTGACATATTTCACTCACCTGAATAAAGTAATAAATATGCAGTTTTGGTACCTGCCGCCACTATTGTAATCTCCTTTCCTTTGATGCAAGGCCAATCATTTGAAAGAGGGTTGGTGATCCATAATAAAGCATGACCTTCCTATAAATATCACTGCCTCTTTTAGGAATATACATTTCTTGTAAAATGCTTTAAGTAAAGGGAGAGGATATCATTGTTTAAATGCTTTATAGTTTGCTGGTTGTAGATCTGTGTATAGAGCACTTGCTTTAATGTCTATTGTTATATTACTAGAGTGACATGTTTCTTCAGCATCTTCTTGAGCCCTGACTAAGCATTTATTAATGTGCATCTCCAAGTTGGTATTTTTTGTCTCCCGCTGCTGATCTTCAGTGGATCCTGGTGCCTGTTCTCAATTGCCAGGTCAATCTAACTCTTCTAGCCTCTCTCAAAACTACTCCATTAAGGTTTGGGACCAGTGAGGCGATCAAGACATCCTGGGTCCCCATCATAACTACTCTGTGAAGACTTTCTTCCTGTTTTTGTCCCTGCTCATGTCCTGGTAACACCATGTTGGTGGGATGTGCAATGGGTGGACCATATTGAGCTGTTCCTCCATTTTACAAGGACCTGACATTGGCAAGCCACCCCATCACACACACAAAGCACTTCATAGTTTTCTCCCTGCCTCCGTCAGAAAAATCTATATGTTCTGAGCCCCATGCATGCATTTTCCCTTTTTTCCTCCCAGTGTGGGTCGGTCATTCACTTCCTCAGATGTATAAGATCATAATCAAGTCTGAGTTGTCTGCATCTTAGTCAAGGCTGTGTTTATACATTTATTAATCAGGGAAGCAAAGTGGGCAAAAGTCCCCCCTTTTTAGGGACAACCTGGGAGCACTGTTTCTCTCAGTGACTTGCTTAGGGTCACGTAGTCAAATGGAGATGAATGGAATCAAAACCCTGTACTCTTCACTACCAGAAGCAACTTAACAGCTCAGAGCCCTAATCTTCTGTGATAAATGTCAGACTGTATTCACTGTCTGACTCCTTTAGTGAGAAACAAATCCACATTTGGGAGTGGGGTGATGGTCAGTCGCACAGGTTTTGCTGCAGTTCTCTGCTTTAGTTTGTTCTCCAATATTTTTTATTAGAATTTTCAAATTTAACAACAGTAAAAACTCTATAACATTGAAATAACTATGTAAATATCAAATAAAGTAGAACTTGAATTCATTATCTTGCCAGTAAGGAAGATAAAAGAAAACATGTAAGCAACAAATAAACAACTAATTACAAAGGGTGTATGCTAACACAAATAAGTATGCATTTTTCCAGATATTTCCTTTAAATGATCACTGTTTAAAAGTTCACTTAGTCCATTAAATGAATTGTATAAGGTTGTGATTCTTGATGTCCTTGCTTTTATAGTTGTAGTCTTCAAGTGACTAACTTCAGAAGCAATGCTTCTAAATTCATTGAAGGAGGGGATCTTGTCACTTTTCCAGTTCTTTGTTATTACCTTCCTTGCAGTTGACAGAAGACTCCACAGAATTGAATATTTCACCTTTGGTATAGACTGAAGTATTGGAGCACTAAAAAGAGCCAAGGATTTAGACAATATAAATTTATCAGAGAAGCTTGTAAGAAATTATTAATTTTATCTCCGTATGATTTAATTTCGGCTCATTCAAAAAATACATGTTCTCAATCAGCTTTTCCTTCTAATTTACATCTCCAAAAAATGGTTTTAGTTTTACATATATTTCCATTTTATCTTCTTCTTTCGGCTGCTCCTGTTAGGGGTTGCCACAGCATATCAACTGTTTCCATTTCTTCCTGTCCTCTGCATCTTGCTCTGTCACACCAACCACCTGCATGTCCTCTCTCACCACATCCATAAACCTTATCTTAGGCCTCCCTCTTTTCCTGTTACCTGTCAGCTTCATCCTTAGCATCTTTTTCCCATTATACTCTGCATCCCTCCTCAGCACATGTCCAAACCAACGTAATCTTGCCTCTCTGGCTTTGTCTCCAAACCTTCCAACCTGGGCTGACAATCTAATATACTTATTCCTAATCCTATCCATCCTCGTCACACCCAGTGCACATCTTAACACCTTCATCTCTGCCACGTCAAGCTTTGACTCCTGCCTTTTTGTCAATGCCACTGTCTCCAACCCATATAACATAGCTGGTCTCACTACCCTCTTGTAGACCTTCCCTTTCACTCTTACTGGTACTCGTCTGTCACAAATCACTCCTGACACTCTTCTCCACCCACTCCATCCTACCTGTACTCTCTTCTTCACCTCTCTTCCACACTCACCATTACTCTGAACTGTTGATCCCAAGTACTTAAACTCATCCACCTTCGCCACCTCTACTCCCTGCATCCTCACCATTCCTCTATCCTCCCTCTCATTTACACACACATATATTCTTAGTCCTGCTGACCTTCATTCCTCTTCTGTCTAGAGCATATCTCCACCTCTCCAGGGTCTCCTCCACCTGTTCCCTACTCTCACTACAGATCACAATGTCATCTGCAAACATCATAGTCCACGGGGACTCCTGTCTGATCTCGTTTGTTAACCTGTCCATCACCATTGCAAATAAGAAATGACTCAGAGCTGATCCTTGATGTAATCCCACCTCCACCTTAAACGCATCCGTCGCTCCCACTGCAGACCTCACTGCTGTCACACTGCCCTCGTACATATCCTGTACCACTCTTACATACTTCTCTGACACTGCCGACTTCCTCATACAATACCACAACTCCTCTCTAGGCAACCCTGTCATATGCTTTCTCTAAATCCACAAAGACACAATGCAACTCCTTCTGACCTTCTCTGTACTTCTCCATCAACACTGTCAGAGCAAACATCACATCTGTAGTGCTCTTTCCCGGCATGAAACCATACTGCTGATCACTAATCATCACGTCCCTTCTTAACCTAGCTTCCACTGCTCTTTCCCATAACTTCATGCTGTGACTGATCACTTTAATCCCTCTGTAGTTACTACAGCTCTGCACATCACCCTTACTCTTAAAAATCGGTACCAAAATACTTTTTCTCCATTCCTCAGGCATCCTCTCACTTTCCAAGGTTTCATTAAACAATCTAGTTAAAAACTCCACTGCCATTTCACATAAACACCTCCATGCTTCCACAGTTATGTCATCTGGACCAACAGCTTTTCCGTTCTTCATCCTCTTCATAGCTCTCACTTTCCAAGATTTCATTAAACAATCTAGTTAAAAACTCCACTCCCATTTCACCTAAACACCTCCATGCTTCCACAAGTATGTCATCTGGACCAACAGCCTTTCTGTTCTTCATCCTCTTCATAGCTATCCTTACTTCTTCCTTGCTAATCCACTACACTTCATGATTCACTGTCTGCACATCGTTCAACCTTCTCTCCCTCTCATTTTCTTCATTCATCAACCCCTCAAAGTACTCTTTCCATCTGCTCAACACACTCTCCTCGCTTGTGAGTACGTTTCCCTCATTATCCTTTATCACCCTTACCTGCTGCACATCTTTACTAACTCGGCTCCTCTGTCTAGCCAATCGGTACAGGTCCTTTTCTCCCTCCTTAGTGTCTAACCTTTTATACAACTCTTCATACACCTTATCCTTCACCACCTCTCTCTTTGCCATGCACCTCATCCCCTTATACTCTTGTCTACTTTCTTCATTTCTTTGACAATCCCACTTCTTCTTCCACAATCTCTTTCTCTGTATACTCTCCTGTACTACTTCATTCCACCACCAGGTCTCCTTGTCCTCCTTCCTCTTTCCAGATGTCACACCAAGCACCTTTCTAGCCATCTCTCTTACTAGCTCTGCTGTAGTTACCCAGCTATTCGGTAACTCTTCACTGCCACCCAGTGCCTGTCTTAACTCTTCCCTGAACATCACCTCACAATTACCCTTTTTCAATTTCCACCATTTCATCCTTGGTGCTGCCCTCGTGCTCATCCTCCTCTTCTTGATCACCAATGTCATCCTACAAGCCACCATCATATGCTGCCAAACTACACTTTCCCCTGCCACCACTTACAGTCTCCAATCTCCTTCAGACTGGCCCTTCTACATAAGATATAATCCACTTGTGTGCATCTTCCTCTACTCTTGTATGTCGCCCTATGCTCTTCCCTCTTGTTAAAATACGTATTCATCACAGCCATGTCCATCCTTTTCGGAAAATCCACTACCATCTGACCTTCTGCATTCCTTTGCTTAACACCATACCTACCCATCATTCCCTCATCCCCTCTGTTCCCTTCACCAACATGCCCATTGAAATCTGCTCCAATCACCAGGCTCTCACCCTTTGATACAGTCATCACCACTTCATCCAACTCACTCCAAAATTTTTCTTTCTCATCCATCGCACACCCAACTTGTGGAGCATATGCACTAACAACATTCATCATTACACCATCAATTTCCAGCTTCATAAACATCACTCTATCCGATGCTGTTTTCACCTCCAAAACACTTTTAGCATACTGTTCCTTCAGGATAATGCCTACGCCATTTCTCCTCCCATCCACATCATGATAAAACAATTTGAAACCGCCTCCGATACACCTAGCCTTGCTCCCGTTCTATCTGGTCTCTTGCACACACAATATACCAATCTTCCTTCAGTCCATCATATCAGTTAGCTCTCTCCTTATACCAGTCATGCTGCTAACATTCAATTTCCGACCCTCATTATCACATTCCTAGCCTTTACCTGCCTTCATGCATGCCTTCCCCCTCATCTCCTCCTTCGGCCAACAGTAGCCCAATTTCCGCCAGCACCCTGTTGGCCAACAGATTTCCATTTTATGTGGTGTGTAAAATGATCTATGTATAAATTTAAATGACAACTTCCATTTAAGTGAAGTAGTGAATTTAGATGATTTTAAGATTAGCAGTTTGTCTTCTTCACATGGGAGTTTGTTTGTTTTTAAAAGTATTCCAATATGATTCTTTTACATATTGTACTTCAATTTGTATTATTTTGTATACTTTAGATAATATGTTTCCATCTAATTTTTGTTGAATTTGAATAATTAAAAAGTCAAACTTTGGGATGCTTCTTTTAACTGATGGTCGCATAGTCTCTATTCTTTCAACATATTGTGCACAGTTTTGGATGTGTAGCCATATTTCTTTTACTTAAATTAAACTTGCCTAATGTATTGAACTGATAAAGCATTCTCCTTCTGAAACAGTTGAGACCAATATACTAGATTGTTTTCTTTGAAGCTTTTCATAACTATCTCATTAGAAGTTGTGATATTGTTTTGTGTGTAAGCTATTGGGAAAATAAGAAATAGCCATGCTTTATATGATGGGTTTTAAGAAAAAAGTTCTGTGCTTTTATTATTAGATTAATAACATCTGAGTTAATTTTAGTGATGGAGTTATTCATAAAATCCTCTTTTAGAAACATAGAGTTGTGAGGTGATTTGAATTTGTTAGGATGGTTCAAGGTAGTAGTTTGCATCAGAAAGTGCCCATAAATGTCTTTCCATTTGGCCATGTAGTAAGGATTTGACCATAAAATTGTTTTGGTGACAGAAGCAACAGAATACAATTCCAGGTCTGGTAAGCTGATGCCTCCATTTGACCAATCTCTGATATGATTATTTAAAGCTATACTAGGTTTATTAGGACAGCATAAATTTTTTTGAATGAAAGTGTTAATGGCTTTGAGTGGGGGTAAAAAGTGGGATTGTATTATATATAATATTTTCGGCAGAATAGTCATTTTAATAATAAGTCTGTCATCCATAGTGAAGAAGTATTCCAGTTATTTGTAAGGTTTTCTATATTTTGAAGGCTAGATTTATAATTGATATCTATTATCTCTTTAATATTAGTAATTATTCCTAAATACTTTAATTGATGCTCTTTTGAGTACTTTTTAAAATCTTCTCATGTCTTTACTACTAAAGTTTATTGGTAGAATTTTGGTTTTGTTTTCATTAAAAACAAGTTCAGATTTTCTTTGAAAATCCTGTATTAGCTTAAACAGAGTTATAATAGATTTATTATGATCTTTTAAGGTTAATAAAATATCATCAGCAAATAACTGCATTTTAACTATTAAATCTTTACTGCTTAAAACTCCCTTAATGTTGTTATGTGATCTTATAAGGTTGGCAAATGGTTCACTAGCTAGAGTAAATAACAAGGGTGATAGAGGACATCCCTATTTAGTACCTTTTCGTGATTTTTATTGAATCTGATGTAAATGGGCCTATTTTAATGTATGCTTAGGAGTTAATATGAGGTTAATGAGGTGTATAAATTTATTGGAAAAGTTACTTTCTTCTAGAACTAATGAAAGATACTTCCAATTTACAGAATCGAAAGTGCAGTTAATATCAAGACTTACTGTTAAGTTGTCTTTCGATTTGTTGGCCAGATTAATTAGTAACATTATTGTTTTAATATTGTCATACACATTTCTATTCAAAATGAAACCTGTTTGATCATTGTCGATTAAAAGGAGAAGCAACTGTTTTATTCTGACTGTATGTATAGCCATAAATAATGTATAGTCGACATTCAGCAATGAAATTGGTGTATATGACGACCATTGTATTGGATCTTTATCTATTTTTAGTATTGGGGTGATAAGGGAATAACTCCAGGATGGGGGAACTGCTTCTAGGTTTTTAACTGTATTGAAAACATTTAATATATTTAGAGGTTCTTTTGTAATTAATTTATAAAATTCAGGGAGGATACCATCATTACCGGGAGCTTTGTTTACTTTTAATTTTTTTAATATGAGACTTTAGTTCGGAAATTGAAATATGTTTATCTATAATATTGATTGGATCAATATTTAGGTTTTTCTTAGTGTATTTCTTAAGTTTTTCATTGGAATCCAGTAATATGTTTTACTCATTTATTTTAGTAAAGTATTCTCTAAATTCGTTTAGTATACCTTCTGGGTCTGTAACTTTATTTTTGGAGGGTTAAGATTATTTCTTTGATGTAACTGGATTTATTCTATAATTTGGTTCTCATAGCTAGTTTATGCATATATTTTGGATTTACTGTATGATTTATGATTTTTATTCTCTCTAAATTGATCTTTGTTTTATGGTTTAAGATTTCTAAATACTTTTCAGTTCATTTATATGATTTAATTTATCTGAGTTTGTGTTTTGGCTTTTGAATTATAGTTTATCTATTTGCTCTTGTAATTCTAATAAATCTTTATCCCATTGCTTCCTTTTATATGTGTACCAAGATAGACTTCTGCCGTAAATGTATGCTTTTAATGCATCCCATATATATATATATATATATATATATATATATATATATATATATATATATATATGGGTCTACCTGATAACACCGACATGCCAAAACACCAACGAAATAACCGACATGAAAAAAACAAAAAAAGAAAGTTCAAAAACACGAAACTTCACATGCCCGACAAACCAAAATCCCGACAATCAACAAAACAAATACCTTTCCCGAAAAACACACACACAACACAAGCACACCAAAAACCTTACTAACCTACACTAAGCCTTACATACGCAACTATCTATACACTAACCTTAACCCAAACCCTAAGGTCCGTCACTATTGCACACTTACCTTACCCGCACCGTAACCCTAACTCACTTAATCCGCCCCTAACCCTCAAGTCTGTCACCATCGCACACTTACCTTACCTGCACCCTAACCCTAACTCACTTAACCTGCCCCTAAACCTAAAGTCCGTCACTATCGCACACTTACCTGACCCACACCCTACCCTAACATCTGTCACTGTCGCACACTTACCTTACCCACACCCTGACCCTAACGTCCGCCCCTATCGCACACTTACCTGAACATGTCTGTGCTCTCAGCATCTGGATTCTCAACTCCATTGTCGATCTTCCGGTGTCTGGTCGGTGTTCTCATCGGTATTTTGCACTGTCGGCATTTTCAGGTAGACCCCATATATATATATATATATATATATATATATATATATATATATACATATATATATATCGTAGTAATAATTTTATTATTGTTAGAATTTAGATAAATTTCAGTTTCTTTTTGTAAAAATGGTTTAAACTCTCTTAAATTAGTTATATATGCTTGTAAACGCCTCATGGGATTTCTATAATTTTGTTTCAATAAAAGTCGAAAGGTTATTGCATTATGATTAGACATTGGACATGTTACTGTCTTTACTCTAGCTAAACAATTTTTTAAATATATATATATATATATATATATATATATATATATATATATTCTATCAATTCTTGCTTGCGTTCCATGTCTGTGAGAGTAATGTGTGTAAAAAAGCGAATCCGAAACTGAAAATTCATGAATGTCTTTAAGTTGTAATAGGTCAATGAATTTTTTAAGTTATTTAGCTGTTATAGATAGCTTTCTTCTTTTTGTAGCATTAAAATCTTCCTCATTTGTTATCCAATTGAAATCTCCTGCAGTTATGACTAACTTTTGATTGGTTTATTATTTGTTCCAGTTGTTTGTTTACACTTTTTACACCTATCCCCGGAAACCAATATAAATTTGTAAGTGTGTAGTATTTTTTTGATTTCTAATGTAACTGAAATTAAAACCTTTGTCATCTTTATAGGTATTAATTATTTTAGGCACAGGGGCAGTGTTTTTCCATAATAGACTTACACCTCTTCTTTTTTGTGTATGATGTGAGCTGGATAGTATAGTAAACATTTTTAGGTTTAGCCTATTAATGTCAGATTGCGATAAGTGGGTCTCTTGCAAAAAATGATCTGGGAGTTGAATGTTCTTAAGTATCTAATGATTTCCCCTCTTACAACTATTCAAACCATTAATATTCAATTATGTACAATTTAAACAGTTTATGAAGTTAAGTCATTGTGCTTAAGACACTTTCCTTGAAATCCATGTAGTGTATTAATTTTACAATCACTCCTCTTGCTGTTTGTAGCTTATGAATGTTTATGTGAATATTGACTACTCTTGAATATATATAGAATGTAAGATAGATTTTTGCAGGCAGCCTAAAACTCTTAACTTTTAATAACTGTAAACATAACGTTACATTAATTTTCCCACCCCACCTGGAATCTAAAACTCCCTGCTTAGATAGAACTAACTGAGCAAATCCTTCCACACAGCACTATCTGAAAGAAGATAAGTAACATCATCACTCCGCTTTCAAGATAAGTATTCTCATTTTAAAATTCAAATTTAATAAAACATATTGATTTATTCTGTAGAACATATAATAGTTAATGAAATTAGAAGAACAAACCTTATTCATCTTGTATTTTATCAAACTTTGAATTAAAAAATTATATTTAAGAAACACAACATATATATTATAACAGAAACATGTAAATAATTAAACTCTTCACTCTAGAACTTATTGTACAGCTTATATATTTATAAGTATCATTTTATCTTTCCTCCCTCCTCTCCAGGCTTCTCTTTCCACTTCCTCTGTCATGTTAATGTTATGTGAAAGAAGGCTCAAACCATGTTTTCATCAAAAGAAAATTATTTCTGTTTACCCTGTTATCAAGATAGTCTGTATGTGCACTGCTTGCTATTTATACCAGTTTGCACAATATTAAAATGATTTAAATGTGACATCAGTCTCTTATGAATTTTAGAGAAATATCCAAAATGTAAAAAAAAGTTTGATCCACATGCTTCATCAATGCCTAAACCAAGTTGTATAAAGTAAAGAATGTCAAGGGTTAAGTTGAACCATCGGAGAGGGCAGAGTTTCCCTTTAGTGTTTTGGGCCAAATAGCCATACATAGATTACTGGATACAACAGCGTTCTATGGCTGACATCTAAGTTGAGTCACTATCATCAATTATAAATTTATGCATGGGTCAGTAAACTGCATCAGCGCTATTCTAAAAGCATAGTAAAAACAAGGTGTCAGTTAGTCTTATCAGAGCCACATACAAACAATGAGAGCCAGATCCCCATACAACCCACAATTCAACTGGACTATATTACTTGTCCAACTCTGCATAGATGGCACAGGTTGACTCTGTTCTTTCCCCACTGTCAGACCTGCCTAAGAAAAATTAATCACTCATTAACAGTTGCTTTATTAAAAAAACGAATAATTTATTTAGTGGAATCTGTAGGCTACATCACATTAATCACAAATATAGTAGGCAACAGAACACAAGAGGTACAGAAGTAATGAAAAGATGCCAATAGAACCTAGACGCATTATTTCTGAACTGTTAAAGCTATAATGACTGATACTGTACATTAAGACACAATATACATATTGTGCTTCATACCTACGGCATCTAAACACAAACCCACTTTTCCATAGAAAGTTTTCTTTACAAAACTAGTGATGATAAAAAAACATGATCTAGCCCCATCTCATTGCAGCTTCGACCTCTGCCATTTCTTCATCATTTTTATATCTAGTGCATCAGCTATTAAAATAAAGCAGCCATGACGAGCTGCTTACAAAAATAAGTCAGGGAAGGTGGCCGTAAATAAGAAACCAAAGTACGTCTGGTTTTCACGCCATATCAAAGCGTCTGTGGCTTTGTGAGTGAAACTGGTGAATATAACTGAAGGGATAACATTTATATCCTCGCGGCTATGGCGGGAACTAAATTTTAGCAAGTTCTAAAGGTAAGAGCAATTTCTTAACTAGCTCGCGCTATCTACTGCTCATTTTAGGCTTTAGGTTAAATGCACATCATGTCGAATACTTGGCAGGAATTCTGTTCCTGAACAGAGCACACCACATCGAGCAACTCCCGACAAAACTACCCCACATCCCTCTGCTTTAGTTTGTTCTTGATTAACTATTCGGAGATCTTTTAGATGTAGTTTTGCTCCTGTTAGTGACTTGCCTGTAATGCTGCTACACTGCTGCAAGCTTTTCAGGGTACACATTTCTGCTCTAGTTGGTGTTTTGTTTACTACTCTTAAAACTGCAGTGGACACTGCAGCCTTTCACTTTTTCTGCTGTGATTGCGCTTCATTTTGTTTTTGGTGCTAACAAGTACTGTGGCACTTTGGCAGGATTGTATTTTGTATTGTTTTTGTGCTCATGTAGTGCAATAGACGCTTGAGCGACACATTTCTTCTGTATTTAGTGTTTGTTTACAGTTGCTCAGAAGAATTGCAGGCAGTTCATTTGTTTTTTGGGGTTTTTTTGTGCTTACTGGCAGTCATTTACTTTCATTATGCACTGATATGACTTTGAGAAATGCAAGGACATGATATGGAGGCAACTCTCTCGCACACCAAATGTATCAGTAAGCAGTTTCCTACAACGTCCCAGCCAGCGTAGTACTAGACACACATATGTTGATTTCTAATTAAATCACTACTCAAGCCACTTGGCCACAGCTTAGACAAACCACAGCCACATAGTGCCATACCCACAAATAGTCCAGTTTCAACTTTTCAATTTTTGTGATATCTATAAAGTCTCATCCCACGCATCCTTAGCTACCATAGCAGAATCCTTTTAATCCATATTCCTAAGTACTTCATTTCATGTTCCCATAAGTATGGGTATTGATGATGAAATTCATACATGTGCATGCATTTTATTGCTATAACTTTATATATTTTACATTCTGAAATGACTTGAAACTGTGGCAAAATGTTCCACATCAACGTGTCCTTTTTGAATGTCTAAAGTGCCAAGTAATATCCACAAATAAAACTAACTTTTTTTGATTACTGTGTGTGATACCCTTGAGTTTGTGAATACCTTAATTTTGTTAAGAAGAAATATCTTTAACTTATCACATATGACATAGGCAATCATGCATTTATATAAATTAAAACAAATCATCTTGATAGCATTTTAGTTGCAAACATTGTACATTACAAGCCACGTTGACACAATTGTTGGTGCAAACATACATTACTTATAACCTCTCCAGTCATTGTCAAACATTACATAGCTCATTCTGATCCTACCTTCTTTTAAACCTCGTTCCTACTCTTAGGAAGCTACAAGCTGATCCCACTTGACTCTTGCCATCATCCCCTTCTAGATAAAATCCTTCTGCTCTTTTACCTTAAGTTCTTTGATATGGCTCTAAATGTAAAGCAAAAAACAGGAGTACAGCCCATACTAGTTTCTGTGTTCAAACATAGCTTGTCGGATAGGAACCATCCTGAGTCATACCTCAGACCTGTCATATGTCAGCCTAATTATGCCTGTTGTTCTGTTGAGAAAACACAAATGGAGCCATTCCCTACTCATAAAATCCCATCCGACTCCACTGAATGTTTTATCTACGCCAAGACCCAAACATGGCAGCATTTTTTATATTCTGCTTCCATCTGGATTATCATGGTTATGTTAATGCCAAATATTTGCCTGCCCCCCCCCCCCCCACCCACAAAAAATTGTAATCCATATCTATCCACTTTGACAACACTTTTGCCATTCTGTTAGCTAATAGACCTACTTGTTTTGTAATTGTGGTTAAAAATTTAAATGGATCTGTATGGTCTTTATCCTCTTTGGGTAGTAAAGCCACCACAACATTCTTCCACAATGTTGGTACTCCTTCACCCCCACCTTTTTAACATATCATTAACCAAAGCTTTTCACATCTTTCACTTTACTCTGTCCTTTCAAATTTTCAGAGAGATGCCTTCTGTCCCTGATGACTTCCTTTTTGTTATTCATGACCATTTTAATCTCAGCTCTTCCAATGTTAGCTATTAATTGTCAAGCCTCATCATCTTCTAAACTTGGCATAATTAAGTCTTCCGTAAATGTTTGAGCCTTGTCTTGGTTTCCACATTCCTCTTCTTTGTACAGATTTTCACAACATTTCTAAAATATCTCTAAGAGATCTGTTTGTTGTCATTGGTCCCCAAGTTTGGTTGCAGCTCCTCCCACTTTCTGTTGTCTAAATTGTGGTAAGTTTCTGTGCTCAAAAATTATCAAAGTGTAGTTAGAAATGTTTGGGAAGGGAGACTAGAAGAGCAATGTACAGGGGAAGAATGGTGGGAGACCATGTGTATGGCTCCCAGGTATGAAATAAAGTCCAGAACGTTTGATTTTTGCTTGAATGTGCTTGTATAGGTCTTTTTATACCCCAAGCAGGCTTCAAATAATTTTTCCTTGGGTAGATTAGTAAATGTTGGAGGTATGATAAGAAAGAAGTGACTGGTGACATGTTTTTAAGTGTAATGAGCTGGCAGGTTTTAAAAGTTCCCCACAGAGTACTCTGTCAAAAATATTGGGGGTTCATATTGCTGTAACGTAGGAAATGATTCTTTTGATCTGGGACACAGGATCTGAATTTCCTAGACATAGTAAGGCATTTTAAGTTTAATTCTGTAGGCTGCCTAAAAAGCAAGTGCTAGAAAATGGAAATCAGTCTGAACCAACTGTATTTGAAGTATTGAATATTGTAAAAAAGATGAGTACTGGAAGGGAGACCTTTATAAAAGGGAAGGAGCAAATTACATAAATGAAATTTTAGGAACAATACATGCAAAATAATGCTCAGAAGAATGAGGTTTAAGAGAAGGCAGAAACTGCGCAAGTTATGTAATGGGCTTATAGGCGATAACTAGGCTAAATGGCACAAGAACCTTTACAAGCCTAGCCAATAGTACCCAGGAAATGACAGTATTATGTCTTAATTCCCCAGATATGGGATGGGGTAGTATCAGGGTAGTGGGTCTTTGGGTGATGGAACCCTGTGTCATTTTACAGACTGCTTCTGTCCATAATGGACATAGGGAGTGTCCCAGGAGTGAATTTGCAGTTCCCCATCCATTTATCCAAACTTTGTTTGAAGAGAGTGAAGGACATGTTTTGTTTTACGATGATAGGAAGTTTATTCCGTAGAAGAGGCAGCCTTTGGGATGCAAATCTGTCTCTCCAGCAAGTTCTGTTGGCATCAGAAATAAGGTTCAGGTCCATGGAACAGATTACCCTCGTATAATTTTTCTTGCAAATATGTAACATTCTGATCAGGGCTGGATCAGAGAATGCCTTGTAGGTCATGCACAAGTCCCTTCTTAGTAAACTATATGAGACGGAGTTTAGGGATAGGGCCTTTAGTTGGTCTGCATAAGACATGTGCCTTATGCTTTGTATTATTTTAGTCAGAAATCTCTGGGGCTGCTCCAGTTGGTGTAAGTGTCTGGTTAGGTACATGCAGAAGAGAGCATTGTACTCAATTATAAGCCTGATGAGGACCTTTGATCTTGATGCCATGCTTTTACTTATAAGTAGAGCCGTACAAAAGGATTTCCTCACTACTGTACCTAACCTGGTGGTCAAAGTTTAGGTTACTATCTGTCTGTGTTCCTAGGTCCCTCACCACTGGGTCTGCTTTTAGGGGTGTGTAGCAGTATTATAATTTGCAGGGAATTTGGATTTACAGAACAGTATGATTATGCATTTTTTCGCATTTAATCTCAGACCATAGTTTTGGCAGCAGTTGTTTCTCATTTTTTTAGGCTTATTTGTAGGATGTTGATATCATTTGGGGTTTCAGTAATATTCCTATCTTAATAGTCAGTGAACTTGATGAGCCAGAGACCCCCAACATTGGCCTTCACTTTTGAGAAGTACATACTAAACAGGAGCAGTCCCAGCAGTGTGGGACACTTTTAGTAACAGGTTTATCATTGGAAGTGATTTCACCTTATCCAGACAATGTGTCCTGTCAGTGAGAGAGTGCTGTCCATCTGATGATGTAGGGGTTTATGCCTTTGACAAAGCCAAATTGGGTCTGGTCCAGGTTTTGCAGGGTTCCTATGTCATTATTGATCAGGTCCATAATTCTCTCCATGGCCTTGCAGATAAGACTGGTGAAGCTTATGGGTCTGTAGTTCCCTAAGTCAGTTGATGGGCCACCCCTTGTGCAGAGAGATGACTGTTGCAGTCCTCCATTCCTCTGGGACAAAACCCATTTGGAGGCTGTGGTTAAAGGTTTCTAGTGGCCCTGATAGATTCTTTTTTAAGCTATTTAAGAAGCATCATGGAATGTTGTTGGGACCCACGGAGGCTGTGTTTTTGGCTTTAGCAAGCACGGTAAGGACCTTTTTCCCTCCTGATGACTTGTAGGGAAGTGGTTGCGGGTATTTCTTTGGGCATGGTAGGAGGTAATGGGGGGAGGGGGGAGTTTGAATTGAACTTACCAGCCAGCAGGTTTGCTATAGTTTCAGGCTGGGTGTAAGTGTTGCCATTCATAATTAGCTCGGCACATTGCTGAGGGTGTCCCCTGAGGTTATGAACATAATTTAAAAAGCCTTATGGTTTTCTTCCACCTGGGTGAGGCTGTCTTTGCCTTGTGGTTTGCTTTGGCAAATTTAACCAGTTGTCTAATTTATTTGTTAGAATTGTAAGTGTCTTTTTGCAGTGATTTGTCTGTTAATTCTTGGCTTTGGAGAGGATTTTTTCCTTTTTTTTTTTTGAATAGCCTATTTATACTAGGGTCCACTGTGGTGGTTAATTTTTGCCAGTAATCATAGGTTTGACTCTGCCAGGTACTGCCTCCTCTATGCAGCTATGAATGTGGTTGTACAGTGCTTTTGTGTACAGCTCAGAGTAAGCCTCCGTGTCATCCAGGTTTGGAGGATCTTGGAAGTGTAATAAGCTGTCACTTAGTTTGAAGTAATTGACCTTTGCAAAGTTCTTAACAAATTTGGAGTTTGGTAGTGGTTCTAGATCATTTTGTGGTCAGAGCTTACCAGGGAGGAGTTCATGCATGGGAGGGAGCAGCATCCATCCATGTTCATGAGTACTAGGTCGAAGATAATAGTACCACTACTTGGGATGCTAACTTGTTGCTCCAGGGCATTTGCATTCACAAAGTCCAAAAACCTCTGAGCAAGTGAATTATGGGTCATGTAAGGGGTCTATATTATGTAATAGAAAATTAACTTAGTCAGCCCAGATTTAATATCGAAATTCACTTAATTGACCTTTTGATAGTGAGATCGCAGTACAGTGAAGATTGGAAAATATGCCCTTTCCTCACTGTTGTGCGATCTCAGAGTTGGTATATTTAATTAGCGGGGGGTGTGGGGGGCTGCCTATTTCGATGAAGTGAATTTCGATATTAAATCTGGTTTGACTAAGTTAATTTTCGATTACGTAATATAAACCCTATGTAAGTCTCCCAGTTTATGGTTGGGTAGTTGAAGTTACCCGTACGTATGGTGTTAGGCTGAATGTTGAGATTCCAGTAGGTTTAGGTAAGATGTCTGTTTTTTCTAGACTCATGTTAAGGATCTGTAGCTAGCAAGGATATGATAGGGGGTTGCACTTATGGTTAGTTGGGGATGGGGATGGGGTAGCTTGTGAGTCATGTTGTTGGACCAGTCTAGCAGTGTACTTGTCTTTTATGAGCACTGAGGTACCTCCTCCCTTTGTTTTATCCTGAGCTGAGGGTGATTGAAGTGTATGGAAGGCATTATAGCCTTCGATAACTGGGGTGCTTTCTATGGTTCTGAAGCATTTTTATGCATCTGCACATATGACTGCATTCTCCAGGGTGATGAGTGCTTTGGACTGCTGACAGTCATGAAAATATGATGTGTAATATATATAAATAAAAAGAAGATAATATAGTTTTTTAATGTATGTGTACCTGTGTTATAAGTGATAATTTAACAAAGGGTTTTATAAAAATGGTTGCTTGACACAGCCTTTGCAAACTACTGCATATTGTCCAGATTTTTCCCCTTTAGCATTCTGAAGTTGCTCCTTCACTTTTTCTGAAAGATTCCCCTTATACATTACTTTAACTTGCAAACCCTTCTAAGTAATTTGCATTACCTTCCCCAGAATTACATTTTTATTTCTACCAAATTTTTAAACTTAATTTTCATTTTATCTCACCATTAGTATCCACTGTCCATTGTTTAAATTTTGTCTTTTTAACATGTAAGTAGGAAAGTGCCACTGTTTTGTGTTTACACAATTACCCTGCATCTATATTAAAGCTTTTATTGGTGTATAATCTGATGTAGTTATCGGAGGAGTCTCAAGCCTTTGGTTAAAATCATATGCTCCTGAGAAATATTATTTCGTTTCAGTCTAGCCCACATATTGTACCTTGGGGAAATGTATATTGTTTTTACTACTTAAAGCCTATCTTCCATACCCAATAATGTTCTTCAAAGTCAATGTTTCAGTACTGATTCTTGGGTCTTCCTGCCATGCAGAAGGCTGGGATAGGCCCAATTTTCAGAGTCTTTACATCATCCCCAGCCAACAGATGTTCAAAGACAGAGGGTTATCTGTCGGCTTCTGTTCTTTGTAGCATTGCAGTCTGATCCATTACTCCCTTGTTACCAGACAGTCTGTCAGTCAGTTGGCTTATATTTCTCCAGAGTTATTCCCTCCTCCTTTTACATAAGTACCCATTAGTTTTTTTCTTCTGATTAATGTTTGATAAGGTCAGTAACTGTTAAAAGTGTTGAGGAAAAGTCCTGCATAAAGCGCACTCATTTCTTCTGTATGAGGCCCTCAGCACAACATTTCTGCTTGTCAGGATTGGGCTAGGTTTCATGTAAGGTTCAAGTCCTCACAGCCTTCCACTTCCTGTCATTCTGTGCTTTGGCTGCTGTCTGGAAAAAGGACTCAACGATTGGCAGAAAAACTTTGGTTCCCACATTCATGTTGGTCAACTATTCACGTGAGGCACCTTTGCAGCCCCCTGGTCCAGTGACTGCTAGGCCGATTCATCTGCCTCGACTTCTGCAGAGGCCACTACAGCAACAGAGCAGTCTGATACATCTTCTCCAATGTCGTTGTTAGTTGGGTCCAAAGCTGCTCTGCAGGCTTTGGCTTCCCATACTTGTGCTTTGGTTACTGAGGGAGGTATTTCTTTAGCTGTTGGATATGATCTAACTTAAGGAACATGGGCTGAGTTTGCGTCAGCCAATTGCTTCCCAAGGCCTTCTTTTCTGAGTGGACACCCAAATCTGAGAGACCAGTCAGCTTGTCTCAGCCAACTACCCAATCCTTAGTTGCTACCACCCAGGTTGAAGCACAGTACAGTACCTTTTTAAGATAGCTCAGGAATTCATGGCCTTCATGAAAATTAAGGAAGCCCAGCCAGACAAAACTGTCTATCCTGGAAGCTTCTGTCAGTAAAAGGAGGGAGGTTTCCTTTCAAGAAGATTCTGACTCCTCAAGATCTGAGGATGAGGAAGAATTGTCTTTTGAGCACCTCCTTTGTCAAGCCTGTCGACTCAGATTAAGATAATACCCTATCTTCTGCTTCTCTCATTGAGGACCTATTCTTCAAGGAATACTTTGCATAAGATGAAGGAGGCTTTTAATTGAGACAACAAGGAATTCTCTCAGGATCAAACCCCAGACCACTTGCTGTTCCTCCAGTTCATCTAGAGCTAGATGATGATTTTGATGCCTTTTCTCTGTAACAAGACTTTCTGCCTCCTGCCCCAAGGAAACTAGATTAATTTTGTAGAATGATTTACAATCACAAGCATGTTTACAAAAATCCACAAGCTTGACCCTTCAGTAGTACCTAATGAATCCTCCAAAGGTGCTCCTAAGGGTGCAAATAGGCATCCTTTACCAAATGACTGAGAAAGTAGACTACTTTGGTAGATTTGGGAAGAAGAGGCTACCCTGTCTGAGAGCCCTTAATTGTTAGTTCCATATGTTGAAATATTTAGAGTCTCTAACAGAGTAAATCATTACCAAAACGGAAGGCGTCACTGGCAAGGCCTTACAGAAAGAGAAACAGGAAACAGATTAGCACTGCAAGTCTCCAGACATGCACTAAATTGTGGTTACGATGCACCAGATTAATCTTGTAGAACAGCTGCTTCAGGTTCTGTCATTTATAGATATGCTTTGCTGATGGCTCAGCCACACACTGACCAGGTTAAAGCCAAACTCCTGGAAGCTGCACTTAGGTTCATAGGTAGGTACTAGGCTATCTGCCCGAAGGCATTTATAAGGCTAGCCAGAATGTATTGGCTTTCGCCGCTCCCTTAGATTAGTTCCCTGTGTCTCTGTCCAGCAGAGCCACTGAAGTGATCCCCGAGGTAAACTTCGTTTCCCATCCACTCGTCAAGGTTTCTTTTGAAGAGTGTTAGCAAGGAGCTCTGCCTAATGTAGATTGGGATCTTGTTCCAAAGCATTGGAAGTCTCTGGGACAGGAATCTATTCCTCCAGCAAGTCCTATTTATTGTTGTGAGGTTTAGATCCCTAGAGCGTGTGGCTCAAGGGGATAAGGTTTTCACAGCGGTGGTGCAGCGGTAGCATTGTCGCCTCACAGCAAGAGGTTCTCCCGTTCGATTCTCCGCTGGAGTGCCTTCTGTGTGGAGTATGCATGTCCTCCCCGCGGTTGAGTGGCGTTCGAAAGATATGCGTGTATGGGCGTGCCTTCGTTGAAGGTTGGGCGTCGAGCTGGCACCTCGGCACTGTGAAAATCTACTGCCAATCATTAGTGGACCGGAGTTCCGCTGTGGTGACCAGGAGCATGTCCATCAATTCTGGGTTAGACATGGCCTTGTATGTCAGGCAGAGATCACCTCTGAGTAGGCGGTATGCAACCGAGTACAGCTGTAGTTTCTTCAGTCGAGCTGCATAGGGCATCTGTTTGAGGCCAGTGATCCTCTTGGTGAGGTATTCCTGTGGTCTTTCCAGCTGTTGCAGGTGTCTTGTGAGGTACATCCCAAATGGGGCATTGTACTCTATGATGGATCTGATGAGTGAGTAGAGGGGCACAATGACCTCTTTTGATCTGGATGCAAACCCTTTTGTGATTAGGTAAGACTTGATAAGAAATTTCTTTCTGAGACTCGTGCAATAAAAGTATTTGAGAAGTTGGACAAAAATTAAAAACAAATAACTGTGTAGGAATTGTTTCCCACCCCTAGATATAATAGAAATTATCCTTAAAACTTTAGCATTTTTCCCATTGGGCAAGACCATGGGAGCCCCCCTCACCCAAGCAGAGACACCCAGACAATCTAGGAGGTGGCAACCTGATTAGTGCTTTAGATTTGTGAGTTTCACAGAACCCACTCCCCCAGGGATGAGCTATGACTGTACAGTCCCCCATCACCATCCCCAATCCCACAGCCCCTCCCCCTTTCCTCTAACAAGGAGGCTGTACTCTTTACTACAGCAATGGAAACTCATCAACACAGACCAAAGACCACCCATGTTGCAAAATCTTGTACAACAAGCGTCCATTCAAGCAGTTCCTGCAGGAAAAGAGGGCAGAGGTTTCTATTTTGTCCTAGGAAAGGAATGCAGCTGGAGACCAATCTTAGACCTGTCAGAGTTAAACATACTGTATGTCTCAAAATTCAAAATGATAACCCTTCAGAAACTGTCACTCATGATCTTTCAAGGGCTTATGTTGGCCATACTAGACCTGAAAGATGCCTATCTGGATGTCCCTATCTCAAAGGTGCACAAAACAATACCTTTTTTTTGTTGCAGCAGGATTAGATTACACGTTTTGTGCTTTACCATTTGGTTTATCCACTGCTGCCACAGTTTTCACCAAATGTCTAGCTCCAGTTATGGGCCATTGCAAAACCTTAGTGATGCACATTTACCCGTACCTGGATGACTGCCTCACCCACGGAAAATCATTCCAGAACTCTAAGCAGCCTTACAAATCACCATGGGCTGCTTCTTGAAGGTAGGCTTCACCCTCAATCTCCACAGATTCAGCCTTAGACAAGATTTTTTTTCCTGAACACTGGCAGATTCAGTGCAGCAAAAGGCTTCCTCCTGCAGGACAACATTTCTTACCAAATAAATTATCTGGTCAGCCTGCTGCCAAAACAGTCTCTACGAGGGAATTCCTAAGGGCCTTGGAACATGTGACAACCTGCATTTTAATGGTCCCCCTTGCAAAATTGACAGTTGTTCCTTAAAAAAAACACTTGGGAACAGCATTCTCATCTCCTGGAAACCCTGGTGTTTTTGCTGCCCTTCATGAAAAGAGAAGTACTCTGTTGGAAAAACACCATCTTGCAGAATCCAGAGGCAAACTTCTCCTTGTCAGAAACAGACAAAATTACCACTACTGACAGTTTGGATATTGACTGTGGAGCACGCTTAGTGCGCATGAAGGTGCAGGGTATCTGGACCCCAGAATAAAGACTGCACATAAACCAGAATGATATGATGGTAGTCTTTCTAAGTTTCAAAATCTTTCAGTACAGCCTGAACACAGGAACACTACTCATTTGGGCAGATAACATCACTGTTATGTGGTACATAAACAAGCGACGGGAAGCCTTTTTTCCTCACTGTGCATTCTTGAAATGAAAATGTGGCTATTGGCACAATATTTACAATTAACATTCATAGCATCCTATGTCAGGGGTTAGGACAACACCCTAGTAGATTCTTTGAACAGGTTTGTTCTGGACGCCAAAGAGTGGATGTTGAAAAGAGATTCCTGGATTTCACCCATTAGTAGGATCACCCCAGTATAAACATATTCACCTCTCAGCAGAACAGGCAGCTACAAAAGTAATGCTCCAGAACCCAACTAAAAGGGACATGGAGAGCAGACACTTTCTCCTTCAAATGGCAGACCTCTTCCTGCATGCTTTTCCACAACTGCCTCTGATTCCCAAAGTACTGATGAAAGTAAGGTCAGGTCGAGCATGATACTCATAGACCCTTTGTGGCCAAGGCAACACTGGATGATGTCCGTGTTTCACTGTTGCAGTCATCACTTGTGGGTTATCCCTGCTGGCTATCCCTCGGCCGGCCCGAATACCAGAGTAAAGATTCTCCCTCCTGCGCCAGCTGTGGTCGCCTGGGACTGTTGTCAGATCATTAGTGGTATAAAGCAGGGCAGCCAACGCCATTACATCAGTCTTTCTTGCCATGGAGCAGAAGCAGTTTGCATGTGCATCAGTCGGCCATTCCCAAGAGTGAAGGTGAAAAATGACTAAAGCTAAGTACCCCGTTGGGGATCTTTTTCTTACACTAACCGATGCCCGAAAAAGTAAATAATCGACTCTGCTGTGGAAAACAAATACCACACCGAGACTTGTATAACCTGTGTGTAACCTGTTTAGGCCCAGACCACGACATAGCTTGCTGGTCAGTTCTGTGCTTTCTTTAGCTCTAGGACCATTTGCCGTAGAGCAGACATTGAAGGTAGACATTTCAAAGACAGGTCTACGCAATACAAAATGTCCATCTGTCAGCATTCAGTGGATATTCCCAAAAAGAGAAAAGTTAAAGAAAGGGCCGGACCACATAAAACTATGCCTTTGGATGACAGCTACTTGAAGCCAGTCATCAGTACACCAGAATTCAATGAGATGCCTACGCAGCCCTCGATGCCTGATGATATAACTTCACATACCTCTACCGATAACCTTTCGGAGGCTGGTACACAGCTATAACAGTTTACATCTGTTGATATTTTGGTTGTCAGCCCTGCAGTTGAGTCTCCAGAGCCACTATGCAGACATCAGCTTCAGAGGAGGTTTTCCGGACAACCGATGCCAGACAAAGGCCGACTACCACACCCCTGGCTATAGCCGCACCCAGGCACATTGAAGCACTGAGGCCTAAGAGCAAGACCACTCCCAGAAAAACAATTCCTAGCTGCCATCTTCCTCAAGCACAACCTGCTGAGACCCAACTCCTCCTTAAGATGCCTAAGGACCTTATCTCACTTATCAGAGGTAACCAGACCACCCCATCCAAAAGGAAAGGGATCTTTCACGTGAGATTCTCTCAGAATTTGACGCTGAAGAGTCTGATTATTTGGATTCAGATGAACAGTAGCCCCTTACCACTTTTACAGATTCTGATGCAGAGGAATCCATCCCATCTGCACCCCCCCCCAAGGACCTATCCTTCTGTGAGACCTCACATACCCTTAGAGAACATTTCTACTGGGAAGCTCAGGATTACTCCCAGTCTAAGAAGAGGCTAAGGGAGTTTCTGGATCTTCCCCAGCACAAGCCCTTAGCCATTCCTCCCATTTTGGATGTGGTGGAGGATGTTTTTATGGAGTCAAGCCTCACACCTGATGCCCTGCCCCCTGCACCTAGAAAACCAGACAGGTATTACAGGATGCCAGACACTCAACAGTACTTGTTAAGAAATCCTGCAGCAGACCCAGAGATCATCACCCAGGGACCCAAAGGGGCTAAGGCCAGTTCATCCAAAAAATTCTATTCCTTCAGACAAGGTTAGCAGAGCTCTAGACAGATGGAGTAAAAAATTATACACCTCTGCTACCTTTGTTATTAGAGCTCTTAACTGCCAGTTCCATATGGTAAAATATCAGCAACATACCGTGGAACTATTAAAACAGAAGATTTCATCCTTGCCAGCCAGATGTTCTTCGTGTTTAACTGTTGCAGTCATTACATTTGGGGTATCCGCTTGCAGGTAGCCCTCATTCGGCCTGAGTATCAAAGTCTTGGGTCCTGCGTCGGTTGCTGTCTCATCTTCCATGATGTCAGGTAGTCAGGGGTATAAAACATGCAGCCGACGCCATTATAGGTTCATAGGTTCATACTAGGCTATCTGCCCTTGGGCATTTATAAGCCTAGCCAGAGTGTGTTTGGCTTTCGCCACCCATTTTAAAATAATTTTGCTATGCCCTTTTTTCGAGGTTAGTATACTGTGCCTCTGTCTAACAGTGACACAGAAGTGATACCCGGGGTAAACCTACGATCTCCCATCCACTCATTAAGATTCCTCTTGAAGACAGTCGATGAGGGACCCTGCGTAACCTGGACTGGGATTTTATTCCAGAGTGAAGGGAGCCTCTGGGTTATGAATCTGTCCCTCCAGCATGTCCTATTTATTTCAGTGCTGAGGTTGAAGTCTCTTGAGCATGTAGCTAGATGGGATTTGGATTTTCTGAGGTGCAGCATGTCCATTAATTCCGGGTTGGACATGGCTTTATACGTCAGGCACAGATCGCCTCTGAGCAGGCGGTATGCCACTGAGTAGAGCTGGAGTTTCTTTAACCGGGCAGCATATGGCATCTGTTTGAGTCCTTTGATCCTCTTGGTGAGGTACTTTTGGGGTCTTTCCAGTTGCTGCAGGTGTCTGGTAAGGTACATCCCAAAAGGGGCATTGCACTCAATTATGGGCCTGATGAGGGATGAGTAAAGTGGCACGATGACCTCCCCTGTTCTAGATGTGAATCCCTTCATGATTAGGTGGGCTATATAAAATGTTTTTCTAACCACTTTGGCCACGTGGTTGTCAAATGAGAGATTGCTATCAACTTGGGTCCCTAGGTCCCTAATTACTTCTTCTGTACTTAATGGATTACCACCTATGTGGTAATTTGTGGGCACTTTGTTTTTGCCAAAGGGGATGACTATACACTTTTTGGCGTTTAGCTTGAGGCCATGGCTCTGGCAACAGTTGTCTGTTTCTATGAGGCCCTTTTGGAGGATGCTTGTGTCGGCTGGAGTGTCGATTATGGCGCCCAGTTTGCAGTCATCTGCAAACTTGGTCAGCCACAGTCCCTCCATATTGGCCTGTACCTCCGAGAAATATATACCGAACAAGAGAGGTCCCAGGACTGAGCCTTGTGGGACGCCACTTGTAACTGGTTTGGAGTCTGACATGGCTCCAGCAATTCTAACCATGTGGGTTCTGTCCTTGAGCCAGTTTGCAACCCATCTAGTGACATAGGGGTTTATATTTAAGCTGGTGTGGGATATTGTATCGAAGGCTTTTGCGAGGTCCAGTTAGGCTGTGTGGACCACCTTCCCCTCGTCAATGGCCTTAGTGACTGTTTCAAAGAAATCAACCAGGTTTAAGAGGCAGGATCTGCCCTTAACAAAGCCAAACCGGGTAGGATCCAGTGTCTGTAGGCCCCCAATATCTTTATTTATGAGGTCCATGATGATCCTTTCCATAGCTTTGCAGACCAAGGTAGTCAGGCTTATGGGGCGATAGTTTCCAGGATCCGTTGAAGCACCACCTTTGTGGAGAAGGACCACTGTTGCTGCACATATCCTGTAGTAAGACTGAGATTGAACAGTCATTTTATGTTTGGGTTTAGCTCTTCTTGGAGTTCATGTAGGATGCAGCCCGGGACACCGTCTGGTCCCATTGATGCTGCGTTTTTTGCTTTGGAGAGGGCAGCTCTTACCTGAGCATCTGAGATGTCACGGGGGCAGCACTCTGCTGGGATAGATATTTGCCCCTTTTGGTGGGGAGGGGTGGGGAGTTTGCGCTGAACCTGTCAGCTAGGATGTTGGCAATGTCTGTGGGTTCGATGTATTTTTTGTCATTTTGAACTAATTCTGAGCATATCTGGGAATTCCCACCCAGGATGTCCTTCAAGGATGCATCTGCAGTCCTTACATATGGGTTGTCCTGTCGTCTGGCAGCCCTTCGGTCTGCCGGATTCCAAAGTCTGGGTCTGGCCTCGGCTGGTGTCGCCTTCACCCGACGTCATAGCTGCAGTTATTCGGGTATAAAGGCATCAGCCGACGCCATTTTCCTCAGTCTTTCTTGCCGCTTGGCGCCCGAAGCAGAAGCTGTTCGCAAGTGCCGGTCGATCAGAACCAGAGATTACTCCTACCGAATACTACTTCGAAGACTTCTAAAAAGCTAAGTACCCCGTTGGGGACTCTTTCTTGCCTCAGCCGATGTCATAAAAAGTGAATAACTGTTTAACTTCTGGGAAACAAATACCTCATAAAGATTTCCACTCTTACTGCTTACCTTGTCTAGGCCCAGACCACGACGTCGCAGCTTGTCTAGCCTGTGCTTCTTTTAACCGGCGGACGCTTAGACGTCGGTCGGAGTTTGCTGAGGAGTTTTTCGGCTCAGATTTTGCTTATATTATGCCGTTGGATCCTCCGACTTCGCAAATATCTAAAAAAACGCAAGGAAAAGGACCGACACTCGCGGTCCGCGGTTTTGGCCGAAACCGCAGTTAAGCCAACCGCGAGTGTCTCGGTTTCGGCTGAAACCGAGCAAGTGGTTCCTCCTTCAGCCGAAAACTTTCCTTCTGCCGAGGCCTCTTCCAACCTCGTGGAATCGGCTTCTGATATCCCACCTGCTGTTACAGTTTCTCAGCAATTTATCAGACACTATTCCCTTGGATATTTCAACCCCTGCACGTGGAGCTGCTAGGCCACCTGCAGCCATGTCCATTAAGGCCTTTGCCAGGGCTAAAGCAGCTAAAACTACTAAATCTGTGCCTGCTAAGCCCTCCTCTCACAGGCCTAGCTCTAGTTCACAAATGCTTAGTTTAGCAGAGGATCTCATTTCTTTAATCCGAGGATCCCAACCTCAACCAGACAGGGCCTCTCACCCGCCTCCAGAGAAGAGGCCTAGAGCAGAGCCCCCTGAGCCAGTGTCTACAGATGATTCCTCTGATGACTCAAATGATACAGACCCTCCAGAGGCCCCATACTCCCCTTATGAAGACTCTGATGGTGAAGAGTCCATTCCTTCTGCCTCTCCACCTGAGGAATTTTCCTTTGGGGAAACCCTACATGCTATGAGGGAACAATTTCAGTGGCAGGGCCAGGATTTTTCAGATTCCAGAAAAAGGCTTAGAACTTTTCTGCATTTACCACAACATAGGCCCTTAGCCATACCTCCAGTTCTTTCTGTTGTAGATGATGCATTTAATGATGCTTGTACTGCTCCTGATTCTCTGCCTCTGGCACCTGTTAAGCCCGATAGATACTACAGGGTCCCGGACACACATTACCACTTGTATAAGGCTCCCCTTGCAGATCCAGAAACTATATCCCAAGGACCTAAGGCTGTAGCAGCCACCTCTGCCAAAAACCTCCTCCCCTCTGAAAGGGAATCCAGATCCTTAGAGAGATGGGGTAAAAAAAGTTTACACTTCTGCTACTCTTTCAGCTAGGGCCTTGAACTGTCAATTTCACATGATGCAGTATCAAGAATTTTTGCTAGATCAGTTAACCAAAAAAGTGTCCTCAAATGAAACAGTAGACAAAAAAATATGTGCAGGAAATGGTACATAACATTCAACAAGTCAGTAACCATTCCCTAAAATGCGGCTGTGATGCACTGGAGGCTTCCTTTAGATCAGCCATGACTGGCACAGTAATCAGAAGGCATGCATGGCTAAAAGAACAGGCCTTACCAGACCATGTCAAATCAAAATTATTAGATGCTCCTATGGATAAGATCAATTTGTTTGGCTCTCCTGCACAACAAGTACCGAAGAAGATGGAAGAGAAGGCAAAATCTGTCCAAACAGTAAAAGATTTCTTACAGGTCCAACCTCCGAGGTTTAGCAGGAATTGGCCCTCCAAGAATTGGTCCTTTCCAGACTCCTCCAGAACTCAGAGGGGCAGGAATAGGCGTTCAAGAGGCAGAAGCCAATCCAGGGGTGCTTACAGAGGACGTCCGTGGCAGGGCAACAACCAGCGAGGCACAGCCACAGACACAACCACCACCACAACTGCAGGTCAATCACAGTGACTTGGTTCTGGCACCGCCTACCAGGGAACAACTGCAAGCACCCTTAGGCGGGAAGCTAGCCTTATTTACGACAAACTGGCATTACATCACAAGAGACAAGTGGATTTTGCAGATAATAGACCAAAGTTACAGGTTTCACTTCCATACTCTACCAGGGAAGAGAGGAATGCCAAACCTACCTCCAAATCAAAAGACAGAAGCACTAAAACAAATATCCCAATTATTAAGGATGAGAGCTGTAGAAAAGGTACCATCTATGGAGCAAGGGAAGGGATTTTACTCCAGACTCTTCCTTGTACCAAGAAAAGAAGGCAAATGGAGACCTATTCTCGACCTGTCCGCTTTAAACACATTCCTCATTGTTTCAAAATTCAAAATGCTGACCCTACAGCAGCTTCTTCCCATGCTGGGCAAGGAGTCTTGGCTGGTGACTCTAGATCTCAAGGAGGCATACCTGCACGTCCCCATACGACCAAACTGCAGAAGATACCTCAGATTTCTTGCAGGATCAGAGCATTATCAATTCTCAGCATTGCCCTTTGGCTTATCTACTGTGCCCAGAGTGTTCACGAAATGCCTGGCATCAGTAATTGCTCATTGCAGGCTTCAGGGAATCCAAATCTACCCATACCTGGACGACTGCCTGATACAAGCGGACAACAAAAGCAAACTAGCAGAAGATTTACAAAGGGTCATTTATCTGCTACAAGCCCTGGGATACACAGTCAATACAAAAAAGTCAAAACTGATACCATCCCAGAGAATAACCTTTTTGGGTGCAGAGTTGGACACATCAAGGCAAATGGCATTCCTAACAGTAGAAAAACAGGAGCAGCTACCTCTCTAATTCTTGGCCTTAACAAAACAGAACCATCTGACAGCAAGAAAAGTTCTGCAAGCCTTGGGCTTCATGGCATCCTGCATAATATTGGTTTCTCATGCCAGACTGCATATGAGAAAACTACAGTGGTACCTAAGGAATTTATGGTCTCAACTCAAGCACAGCTTGGAAACCCAGATTCCCATTATTCCATGCCTGAAGCAAGAATTCCTATGGTGGGCTCAGGCTTGTCAATCAAACACAGGATTGCCTTTTCACAGTACTCAACCAAGCCAAACCATCACGACAGACGCCTCAGACCTCGGTTGGGGGGCACACATGCTGGACAAGTGCATACAAGGCTTATGGTCTCAAAACCAGCTGCACCTACACATAAATCTAAAGGAAATGCTGGCAGTAAAACTGGCAATTCAGGCATTCAGACCATTCCTTCAACAAGGTCTATTAATGATAAGGACAGACAACACCACAGTTATGTGGTACATCAACAAACAGGGAGGCACACACTCGTATCCTCTTTGCCGGATGGCACTGGATCTCTGGAATGTGGCCCTGAGCTACAACATTCAGTTAAAAGCAATTTTTGTACCAGGAAAAGAAAACATTCTAGCAGACATTTTAAGCAGGACTACCACGGATGCCCACGAATGGATGCTGCATCCGGACATCTTCAAAACCATTACAAGAAAATGGGGACTCCCAGAAATAGACTTATTTGCATCCCCACGCAATCACCAACTACAGAAATTCTGCACAAGGACGTACCACCCACTTGCTTGGAAGGTGGACTCCCTATCCTTCATTTGGAAAAACCTGACAGCATATGCATTCCCACCACTTCCTTTGATGCACAAAGTGCTATTGAAGATCAAAGAGGACCGTCCAAGGATCATTCTGATAGCTCCAGACTGGCCAAGGCAACATTGGTATCCATTACTGAGGAGCATGTCTCGGGAACAAATATGGCCACTACCCCTGGTTCCCTTGCTGTTAACACAGAACAACTACAACAATCTGCATCCAAACCTGAAAACTCTGCAGCTGACTGCCTGGAACATTGCATAAGACCAATTAACCCAAATTTATCCCAAAGGGTTAAAGACATTATCCTTGAGGCTCGCAGACCCTCAACAAGAAAAAAATTATTCAGCAAAATGGAAAAGATATCTCATTTGGAGTACTGAAAAAGGAGAAGATGTGTCACTGGTAAACATAGCCAACATTCTGGAATACTTGGCAGAGCTCTTCCACACAGGCCTGTCCTATTCCTCCATCAAGATTCATGCATCAGCTATTTCAGCAGAATACGACTTGGATCCTCCTGTCTTCTCACATCCTCTGCTCAGACAGTTTCTGAGAGGAATTAAAAATGTAAAGCCTCCATTACCAGCATGGGACTTGAACTTTGTGCTAGAAAAATTGACACTTCCTCCTTTCGAACCAGCAGCAACAGCAGAATTACAATACTTATCATGGAAGACTGCTTTCCTGCTGGCAATCACTTCAGCAAGAAGGGTATCTGAACTTCAGGCATTAATGGCAGTGCAACCCTTCCTGATCTTCCATCAAGATAGAGTGTCCATGAGAACAAATCCTTCCTTTATGCCTAAGGTGGTTTCCAGAGTTTCTTTAAATCAGGCTATCCACCTACCTACATTCTTCCCTAACCCACAGAACAGGGGAGAAAGACTGCTACATACCTTGGATGTACATAGACAATTACGCTACTACCTGGACAGGACCAAGGGCAATAGAAAAACTGACCAGCTACTGGTAGCATATGCAACAGGAAGGGAAGGAAAAGCAATTTCAAAACAGACAATCTCCAAGTGGATAGGAAATTGCATTAGATTTTGTTACTCCTACCATGGAAAGAAAACTCCAGAGACGCTCAGGCCTCACTCTACAAGGGCAACAGCCACTACCACAGCCTTCTTACGAGGAGTGGCTACCAAGGACATTTTAGAAGCTGCTACTTGGAGCTCCGTGCATACATTTGCCAAGCATTATAATTTACCTTTATACTCTAGATCCCGAGCAGGCTTTGCCACTGCTGTCTTGCAAGGGATCCTAACTACACCATAACTTTATTTGTCCACCTCCCCCAGTTTGGCTATGGTATTCTACCCATTTGTAAGGACTGCAGATGCATCCTTGAAGGACATAGTACAGTTTTGTACCTACCATAAATGTAGATGTCCGATAGGAATGCATCTGCAGTCAGGATTACCCACCCACCTTCCCCTCTGTGGTGCTCCTAGGGTATTTGCCCATCTTATAGCTAGCTGGGGGAATCTATTATGGTGTATTTGTTTGTATATATGTACATACATGCTTATTTTTTGTGTTTGCTCTCTACTATTTGGAATCATTGGCATTTATCCAAATTTAGCCTTCCAAGAGGGCACCTGGCATCTGGGGCAACAAACACTGAGGAAAATGGCGTCGGCGGATGCCTTTATACCCGAATAACTGCAGCTATGACGTCGGGTGAAGGCGACACCAGCCAAGGCCAGACCCAGACTTTGGAATCCGGCCGACCGAAGGGCTGCCTGACGACAGGACAACCCATTTGTAAGGACTGCAGATGCATTCCTATCGGACATCTACATTTATGGTAGGTACAAAACTGTACTTTCCTAACATAACTAAAGAAAGCCTTGTGATTATCCTTAGTGTCCTGTGCAATTTTTCTCTCAAAGCTGGCCTTAGACGATTTTATGAGTGCCCGTAGTTTTTTGCTAATACTGATCAGAGATGCCTTCCCTTTTTGGGATTTTGCTCTATCATGTAGTAGCTTCCTCCTTCTATTGTATAGTTTGTTTATGGCTGGGGTCCACCAGACAGGACGTCTGCCTTTGGAGGAATGGGACTTGGTTTTATTTGGGATTGCATGATCCATGCATTCCTGAAGGTGTTCATAGAATGCATTTATAAAGGATTCTGTGGTCTGGGCCGTATTTTCCACAGGCCCGGAGTCTTTGAAGGATTCCACCTCGGTTTTGAGGAGTGTGAAATTTGCATTAGAGAAGTTTTTCACTGTGGTTTTCAGGGCAGGGGGTGGAGTCGGGATGTGAATATCCAGTGAGATTAGTTTATGGTCTGATCTTACCAATGAGAGATACACTTCTGGTCTGGAGCATAGAGTCCCCATGTTGGTGATGATCAGGTCCAGTATGTTTTCCCCTCTTGTGGGAGTGGTAACAAGTTGTTCCATAGCATTTGAGTTTATAAATTCTAGGAACCTTTGGGCTAGGGTGTTGGAGCTAGAGTAATGCTCCCAGTCTATGTTTGGTTAGTTGAAGTCGCCCAATATAATGGTGTTTGGAGAGACCTTCATATTTTCCAGTGTTCTCAGGAAGGCCGAGTGGGGTTCCTGGGTTTGGGAGGGTGGTCTGTAGCAGGCTATAAACTGGAAGGCAGTTTTACCCACTGTTAGTTGCACATGAATAGTCTCTGATGCTTTGTGCTATGCCACCAACCTGGAGGTGTGGGTATCTTTGACGAATATTGATACTCCCCCTCCTTTTGTGGTTCGGTCCAAGTTTTGGGGCTGAAAAGCATGGTATGAGGTATAACCTGGTAGTGCTGGGGTGCTCTCGGGAGCCCTGAACCAGGTTTCTGTTACTGCACAGATATCGATGTTCTTCATGCTAAGGAGAGTTTCGAGTGCGTGCATCTTGAGGTTTAGACTTCTAGCATTGAGCAGCATTACTCTTAGTTTCTTATCCCTTGTGATACCTATGGAGGTGGGTTTGTCTTTTGAGCCTTGCCTAGAAAAGGCACTAAGGGGGTAGCAAGAGCCTTTGCCAATATCCGAAAGCCCAGGGGTGACAGGTGCAAGTCATCCCTAGCGAAGCATCGTGGCTTGTCTAGCATGTCATCCCAGGCTGACAGGCATTGGATCCCCTTTGAATGACACCAATACTTAAGCCAATTGTTGAAATTGATCATCTTGTCTTCATATTGTGGCATCATTCTTGGTGAAGGTAAGATGCTACTCAAGGTCAGGGTCATACCGGCCTGGGCTACATGCTCAGAGAGCTCCTCTATGTCTCTTTTCATGTAGTCCAGGGAGGTAAGTCTCAGGTCATTCACACCAGCATGGACAATGACTGAGTCATATTTGTACTTGCCTTGGAGTGACCTGAGTGCTTGTGTTATGTGGCGGATCCTAGCGCCCGACAGGCAGCTCACCGTGACCTTCTCCGTGTTCAGCCTGGTGAGTGGGTCGTCAGTGTGCCTGACGATAGAGTCACCTATTACAAGTGTGTCAGGTGTGTTGTTTAGCCTTAAGGGCTGTTACTGTTCAGCACACTGGCTTTGTGAGCTGTGTGTTGTACGTGTTTTGTTTTGGGGTAGCGGTTGCTTGGGTGTCTGCTTTGGAGGTCTCTGCTGCTTAGGCAGATTTTTATTTAGAGCCTCCGAGTATGTTTTTTTGTGTTTGTGTTTGGTTTGCTGTCGTGGTAGGTCTATGTGAGACTGGAATTGTAGTGAGTGTGGTTTCCTTCTCCTCCTGACTGGTTACGCCAGTACTGAATTGAGAGAGCTTAGCCTCCAGTATGGCTATATGGTTGCATCTCTCACATGTGTTGGAATTTGTTGGGAGAAGGAGAGGGTTGTCTGTGTACATGAGGCAGTTGTACCATTGCCTCAAGATTCCCAGATTCACCAGCTGGACCGGAGAGGAGATTGACAACTGACCTTTGGACATGCTAGAATAGTATTGGGAATTCCTTTATAATTGAAAAAAAAAGGGCTAATGGGGAACAAGGTTACTCAAGGGGAGTTTGTGAGGGTGTAGTGCTGTTAAATTTTTAGTGCTGACTTATATAATTGCTGTAGTGGGCAAGTGCCAGATAACTTAAATGCAATGTGTTACAGGTAACTTAAATGCAAAAATGACAAACAGTAACTTTCTTTCAAGTGAAACAAGGAAATAAGTACAGTAAGCAATGCAGATATCACTAGGGATCCGCAGAAGCACTGAAAAGACGCGTTTTAGGTGGAATTAGCATTTCAGGGAAATAACAAGCAAACAAACAACAAGCATACAAACAAAGCTAGATTCAGTAGGCCTGGATCTAGTCTATGCTACAGCAAACAAGGTGTACCAATTTCAGTAAGAAACAGTTCAAATACGTCAGTCTTTCTTGCTGTGCAGTCCCCGAAGCAGAAGCAGTTTGCAAATGTCAGTCGGCCGACTCCTGAAATTTTCGTTTTCGAGTTTCAGATCCTAAGTCTTCAACTAAGCTAAGTACCTCGTTGAGGATCCTTTTTCTTGCTCTAAACCGATGTCAGTAAAAGTTACCAATTGTATTTCTTGTGGAAAGCAAATACCTCATAAAGATTTTCATTCTTATTGCATTCCTTGCTTAGACCCAGACCACGTCATGCCTCGCTGTTTGTTTTGTGCCTTATTCAAACCTCAAACTATTCGTCAGTTCATTTTTGCATCTAAATATTTTGGTACTCTGTTCAATTATCCAGAAATGGTTTTGGTAAGACACCAGACTACCGACATTCCGAAAAAATGCAAAGATAAAGACAGAGACAGACCTCATAGGTCCAAAGCTGCTGACGATGCTTCTCCTAAGCTAGTCGCCAGTTCGCCGGTATTCAGTGAGGCACTTTTGCAGCCCCTGATACCCGCTACTTCAGATTCGCAGGCCTCTACTGAGAACCATTCGGAGTCCGGTATGCGGCAAAATGCTTCGACTGTGGAACTTGCGTATGTCTCTACCTTGGATGGGCCCGGAGACGCTGTGCAGGCACCGGCTTCTGAGGGTGCATTCAGGCCTACTGACTTGCATATTAAACTGATGCCATCTTCTTCAAGGCCTAAAATTCGACCCACACCTAAAAAAACGATGCCCAGACCGCATGGTCAGGCCTCTATGCCTGAAAAACAAATGATAAGAATGGCTGAAGACCTTATTACCCTAATCAGGGGAAGCCATCCCTCTAAGAGACCTAGAACTGATTTTCCTTCTGATTCTTCTGATCAGGATTCTGAAATTTCTGTTTTCTCTAATGACCAGGAGTTGCCCTTAATCTGCTTGAGGATTCTAATGCAGAGGACTCCATTCCCTCTGCTTCCCCTCCTGAGGATTTCTCTTTTGGTGAAACTTTGCATACTCTTAGGGAGCATTTCTGCTGGGAAAGCCAGGATTACTCTGACTCCAAAAAGAGGCTTAGGGAATTCTTACCTACCTCAACACAGGCCTTTAGCTATCCCTCCTGTGCTGGATATTGTAGATGTTGCCTTCTTGGAATCTAGCCTGGCCCGTGACATTTTACCTCCGGCTCCCAGAAAACCTGACGGGTAGAGTACCTGACTCTCACAAGTTCCTCTTTAAGAATCCTACTGCGGATCCTGAGACCATTTCACAGGGACCCAAAGGCATTAAGGCTACTACTGGCAAAAACCCTACCCCCTCTGATAGAGATTCCAGAACCCTGGACAGATTGGGTCAGAAGGTATACACTTCTGCAACTCTGGCCATTAGGGCCTTAAACTGCCAGTTTCATATGTTAAAGTACCACCAGCATGTTACTGGATTACTTAAACAGAAATTGATGTTGATTCCTGACTTACAGGATTTAATGCATTCTGCTGAACAAGTTGGAAAACATACTTTGCAATGTGGTTTTGATTCATTAGAGGCATTTTGCAGGGCTGCTGTCACTGGGTCTGTACGTAGAAGGCATGCTTGGCTAAAGGAGCAATCTTTGCCAGATCATGTTAAAGCTAAATTACTGGATGCTCCCTTAAACCAAGACCACCTGTTTGGCAGTAAAGCAGAAGAAGTGCTTAAAAAGATGGAGGAATAAGCTAAATCTGTGCAAACTGTTAAAGTTTTCCCGCAAGTACAGCCTCCCAGATTTAGTAGGCACTGGCCTTCTAAGAATTGGTCCTTTCCTACCTCTTCCAGGCCTTCTCATTCCAAACCCAGAAACAGCAGACCACCCAGGCTTCAGTCTTGAGGTACTCACAGGTCTAAGCAGTGGGGGGCTCTCACTTCCAAAGCTGGGAGTAGTAAGACACCCCCCCCATGGTAAACTGTCACAATGACAACTTTAAACCTTCCAAGCCCTGCTCAACTGACTGTTCCTTTAGGGGGAAAGATCGCCCTGCATGCAGAAAACTGGGATTTCATTACCCAAGACAAATGGGTTTTAAATATAGTTTCTGAAGGATACAGATTTCACTTCCACTTCTTACCAACCCCAAACGGTTGGTCAGACCTACCCCCAAATCAGTGGGCAGAGGCTAAAAAGCCGGTTCCCTCCCTTCTAAGCATAAGGGCTATTCACCCTATTCCAGAAGAAGAATGGGGGCAAGGTTTTTCCTCAAGACATTTCCTGATACCCTGAAAAGACCATTCCTGGTGTCCTATCCTGGACCTGTCTATCCTAAACACTTTTTTGGTAATCCCAAAATTCAAAATGCTAACTCTTCCATCAGCTGCTTCCCATGCTAGGCAAAAATGCCTGGTTGGCAACACTGGATTTAAAGGAAGCCTACCTGCCCATCCCAATAAGGAAATCTTGCAGAAGATGCCTACGCGTCAGAGCAGGCTACATGCACTGCCCTTTGGCTTATCTACTGTGCCCAGGGTATTCACAAAGTGCCTAGCTCCAGTCATTCTGTTTTGCAGGCAAAGAAATATTCATATATACCCGTACCTGGACGATTGTCTAATTCAGCCAGAAAGCCAGGACATACTATTAAATCATCTGGCATTTGTAAAGAAATTACTAACTTCTCTGGGGTACACCATAAACGAAAATAAATCACATCTAGTACACTGCCAACAAATTGTGTTCCTGAAAGCAAGCTTGAATACAACTTCCCAGATGGCCTACCTTACGCCAGAGAAACAAGTTCATTAGACAGCCTACTTCAAACTACTGGCCACAATGACCCAGCTATCTGCAAGGTAAATACTACAAGCCCTGGGGTTCATGGCCTTTTGCATTCTACTAATTCCATATGCAAGACTGCATATGAGGAAACTACAATGGTATCTAAAAAGCCTATGGTGTCAACATTCTCAGGACCTAGAATCAATGATTGCTATCATCCTTTACTTAAAGACAGAGTTCCTTTGGTGGGCAGAGGCCTGCCACCACAACAAAGGACTGCCATTCACTCTACCTCCTGCTGCCCAAACCCTAACAACCTGCACATCAGACTATGCATGGGGGGGGGGGTCGCTTGGCAGGGCAGTGCATCCAGGGCAAATGGAACCAGAGTCAAATGCACCTGCATATCACTCAGAAAGAAATGTTAGCTGTACAGAATGCTCTGACAGCCTTCAAGGACCACATTCTTCAGGACAATTATTGGTAAAGACGGACAACACCACTGTTAAGTGGTACATAAACAAGCAGGGGGGAACCCACTTATGGCCTCTCTGCAGAATAGCCATGGCTCTGTGGAGCACAGCCTTGAGCTACCAAGTGCACCTACAAGCTCAATTCCTGCCAGGCAAGCTAAATACACTGGCAGATGACCTAAGCAGAAATCTCATGGACCCACACGAGTGGAGACTGTAACCAAATATATTCAACATTTTGAGAAACAAGTGGGGGAGCCCAGAGATAGACCTGTTTGCCTCCCCTCAGAACTACCAATTGGACAAATTCTGCACAAGGACTCCCCACAGATAAGCTTGGAAAGTGAATGCCCTGTCCTTCACCTGGAAAAACCTATCCGTTTATGCCTTTCCTCCTTTACCTGTCTTCTCCAAAGTGCTAAACATCAAACAGGACAAACTAAGGGCAATACTTATTGCACCAGACTGGCCACGCCAACACTGGTATCCCCTACTGCGCAGTGTGTCACTTCTGGAGCCATTGCACCTGCCTCACACCCCTGCCCTGCTGTCCCAGCAGGAGGGCCAAATTCTGCACCCACAGCTTCAAACCCTGAACTTTGCAGCCTGGCTAATTGCATGATCACTCCGTTACCATCCCTCAGTAAGCAAGTGATGGATGTCATTCTGGAGGCAAGGAGGCCTAGTACTAGAAAGTCCTATGCTGAAAAATGGAAAAGATTCTGTTCCTGGAGCCAAACTCAGGGGATGGACACAACAGTGCCCAATTTACCACACATTCTTCAATACTTAACTGAGATGCTTCACAAGGGTCTTTTCCTTTTCTTCCCATCAAAATTCATGCCTCGGCCATTTCAACTCATTATAATACAGAGCCACACCTCTTCTCTCAGATACTACTGCTACTACAGATTCGCAGGCCTCTACCAAGACCCATTTGGAGTCCGGTATGCCGCAAGATGCTTCTTCGACTCTAGAACCTGTGGATGTCTCTACCTTGGATGGGTCTCGAGCCACTGTGCAGGCACCGGCTTCTGAGGGTGTATTCAGGCCTACCAATTTTCATATCAAACCGACAACTTCATTTCAAGCTAAAAATACCGAATTCCTCAGGCCTAAAGCTTGCACTAAGCCTAGAAAACAGATGACCAAAGCGCATTCTCAGGACCATATGCCTCAAAAACAAATGCTTAGAATGGCTGAAGACCTTATTACCTTAATTAGGGGAAGCCAGCCTTCCCCCCTCTGAGAGACCTAGAATTGATTTTCTTTCTGATTCTTCTGATCAGGAATCTGATGTCTCTGTTCCTTCTGATTACCAGGATTTACTCATCTTTTTATGAGGATTCTGATGCAGAGGATTCCACTCCCTCTGCTTCCCTTCCAGAAGATTTTTCTTTTGATGAAACCCTGCATACCCTTAGGGAGCATTTTCGCTAAGAAAGCCGGGACTATTCTCAATCCAGAGAGACTTGAGCAATTTTTAAACCTGCCTCAACACAGGCCTCTAGCTATCCCTTCTGTTCTGGAGATTGTAGATGATTTTTCTTGGAATCCAGCCTTAACCTAGACACTTTGCCTCCAGCTCCCAGGAAACCTGACAGGTACTACAGAGTACCTGACTCTCTCAAATTCCTTTTCAAGAATCCTACTGTGAATCCGGAGACCATTTCCCAAGGACCTAAAGGCATTAAGGCTACTACTGCCAAAAATCCTACCCCTTCTGATAGGGATTCTAGAGCTTTAGACAGATTGGGTAAGAAGGTATATACTTCTGCCACTTCAGCCATTAGGGCTATAAATTGCCAGTCCCATATGTTAAAGTATCAGCAGCATATTATGGGCTTAATTAAACAGAAAATGATGTTGATTCCTGACTGTGCTGAGCAACAAAGATTTACAGGAGTTAATGCATTCTGCTGACCAAGTAGGTAAACATGTCTTGCAATATGGTTTTGATGCTTTAGAAGCATCTTGCAGGGATGCTGTCACTGGGTCTGTACTTAGAAGGCATGCTTGGCTTAAGGAACAAAAGATGTTCTTTGTGTTTCACTGTTGCAGTCATTACATTTGGGTTATCTGCTTGCAAGTAGCCCTCAGTTGGCCTGATTAACAAAGTCTTGGGTCCTGCGTCGGTTGCTCTCCCTTCTTCTATGACGTCAGGTCCTCAGGGGTATAAAACATGCAGCTGACGCCATTACATCAGTCTTTCTTGCCATGCCGAGTTCCAAAACTGCCGACGATGCTTTTCCTAAGCCAGTCGCCAGTACTCAGTGAGGCGCTTTCGCAGCCCCTGATACCCACTACTTCTGATTCGCAGACCCATTTGGAGTCCGGTATACCGCGAAATGCTTCAACTATGGAACCAGCGGATGTCTCTACCTTGGATGCGTCCGGAGCCGCTGTGCAGGCACCGGCTTCTGAGGGTGTATTCAGGCCTAGAGACTTGCATATTAAATCGATTCCACCTTCAATACTAAGGCCTAAATCTCGATCTATGTCTAAAAAACCCCAAATCAGTGGGCAGAGGCCCAAAAACAAGTACTTTCTCTCTCAAGCATGGGGGCTATTCAACTGGTATCAGAAGAAGAAAAGGGACAAGGTTTCCACTAGAGACTTTTCCTGGTACCCAGAAAAGACAATTCATGGCGTCCTATCCTGGACCTGTCTACTCTAAACACCTTTTTGGAGATTCCAAAATTCAAGATGCTGACTCTTCATTTGCTTCTTATGCTAGGCAAAGATGCCTGGTTGGCAACACTAGATTTAAAAAAAGCATAGCTGCACATCCCAATCAGGGAATCTTGCAGAAGATACCCATGCTTCAAAGCAGGCTACACGCACTATCAGTTCTCTGCACTGCCCTTTGGTTTATCTACTGCACCCAGGTTGTTCACAAAGTGCCTAGCTCCAGTTATTGCATTTTGCAGGCAAAGAAATATTCAAATATACCCATACCTGGACAATTGTCTAATTCAGCCAGAAAGCCAGGACATGCTTTTGAATCATCTGGCCTTTGTACAAAGGGTTTTGACTTGTCTGGGGTACACCATAAACGAAAAGAAATCACACCTGGTACCCTGTCAACAAATTATACTCCTGGGAGCAAGCTTGAATACAACTTCTCAGATGTTTTACCTCACGCCAGAGAAACAAATTCATTTGACAACCTACTTCAAACAAGTGGCCACAAAAACCCTGCTTATCTGCAAGACAAATACTGCAAGCCTTGGGGTTCACCTCCTGCATTCTTCTAATTCCATATGCAAGACTGCATATGAGGAAACTACAGTGGTATCTAAAAAGCCTATGGTGTCAACATTCTCAAGACCTAGAAACAATGATTCCTATCATACCTTGCCTACACCTAGATTTCCTTTGGTGGGCAGAGGCCTGCCACCAAAACAAGGGACTACCTTTCACACCACCCCCTGCCACCCAAACCCTAACAACAGACACATCAGACTATGCATGGGGGGCTCACCTGGCAAGGAAGTGCATTCAGGACAAATGGAACCCAAGCCAAATGCACCTGCATATCAATCAAAAAGAAATGGCTGTACAGAATGCTCTGACAGCCTTCAAGGACCACATTCTTCCAGGACAACTAATGGTTAAGACGCACAACACCACTGTTATATGGTACATAAACAAGCAGGGGGGGTACACATTCTTACCCCCTCTGCAGACTTGCCATGGCATTGAGGAAGACTGCCTTGAGCTACCAAGTGCACCTACAAGCTCAATTCCTGCCTGGAAAATTAAATACAGTGGCAGACGGACTAAGCAGAAAACTCATGGACCCACATGAGTGGAAACTGGAACCTAGGATTTTCAACATGTTGACAAGCAAATGGGGAGCCCAGATATAGACCTGTTTGCCTCTCTCCAGAACTACCAATTGGACTAATTTTGCACAAAGTCTCCCCACAAACAAGCCTGGAAAATGGGTGCTCTGTCCTTAAGCTGGAAAAACCCTATCAGTCTATGCCTTCCCCCCTCTGCCTCTGCTCTCCAAAGTACTACTAAAAATCAAACAGGACAAACCAAGGATGATTTTGATTGCTCCAGACTGCTCGCACCAACATTGGTGTACCCCCTCCTGCGCAATGTGACACGGTTATCTCCATGGCACCTACCTCAGACTCCTTCCCTGCTGTCTCAGCAGGAGAACCAGATTCTGCACCCTCGGCTTCCAAGACTGAACCTTGCAGCCTGGCTTATTACTTAATCTCTCCTTTACCATCCCACAACAAACCTGTGATGGATATCATTTTAGAGGCAAGGAGGCCTAGTACTATAAAATCATATGCTGAAAAATGGAAAAGATTCTGTGCCTGGAACCAATCTCAAGGGATGAGCACAGCAGCACCCAATTTACCTCAGATTTTACAATACTTAACTGAGATGCTTCACAAGGGCCTGTCTTTTTCCTTCATTAAAATCCATGCCTCAGCCATTTCAGCTCATTATAACACAGAACCTCCCCTCTTCTCTCATCCACTGCTCAAGCAGTTCCTCAGAGGGGCCAAAAACTTAAGACCACCCAGGAGCACCCCTATGCCAGCCTGGGACCTTAACTTTGTATTGGAAAAGCTCACTCTACCTCCATTTGAGCCAGCTGCAAATGCAGAGTTGAAATTCCTTTCTGGGAAAACAGCCTTCCTTCTAGCCATCACTTCAGCAAGAAGGGTGTCTGAATTACAGGCCCTCATGGCAGTGGAGCATTTCATCATCTTTCACGTGGACAGGGTGTCCCTCAGGACCAATCCCTCCTTTATGCCCAAGGTAGTATCCAGTGTGGCCATTAATCAGTCCATTCATTTGCCAACCTTCTTTTCTAATCGACAGAACAAAGGGGAACGAATACTGCACTCCTTGAACATGCGCAGACAACTTAGATTTTACTTGGACAGGACTAAGCCTCTCAGGAAATCTGAACAGCTGCTGGTTGCATTTGCTGCAGGGGCAGAGGGGAAGGCCATTTCAAAGCAAACCATTTCTAAGTGGATAGGCCACTGCATTCATTTCTGCTATAAGCACCATGGAAAACCTACCCCACAGGGGATAAGACCACATTCCACCAGGGCTGCATCTACCTCTGCAGCCTTTCTCAGGGGTGTCCCTACCAGGGGACATCCTAGAAGCTGCTACCTCGAGTTCTGTACATACCTTCACCAAGCATTACCCCTTTCCAGTTTTTTTCAAAATCCAGAGCTGGTTTTGCCACTGCAGTCTTACAGGGCCTTATAGCTGGTCCTAATGCTATCTGATTGCCTCCTCCCTTCCTTAGCTTTAGAAATCTACCCAAATGTAAAGACTGCAACAGTGAAACACGAAGAACATAGTACAGTTGTGTACACTTAACCATAAATGTAGATGTTCGAGTGTATTCACTGTTGCAGTCCTGGTTACCCTCCCTCCAGCCCCCTATTGGCTTTTGACTATACCTCTACTTTACTTTACTATGCTTAAAAGCCTTTTTGGTGTATTTGCTTTTTTGTTGGAGATATATTTTTGTACCTTTATATTTAATTGCTTCCCATTAGGGGAGCACCTGACATCTGGGGCAAGAAAAACTGATGTAATGGCGTCGGCTACATGTTTTATACCCCTGATGACCTGACGTCATGGAAGAAGGGACAGCAACCGACGCAAGATCCAAGACTTTGTTAATCAGGCCGACTGAGAGCTACCTGCAAGCAGATAACCCAAATGTAAGGACTACAACAGTGAATACACTCAAACATCTACATTTATGGTATGTGTACACATCTGTACTTTGCCAGATCATGTTAAAGCTAAATTACTGGATGCACCCTTACACCAAGAGCACCTTTTTGGTAACGGAACAGAAGTCATCCTCAAAAGGATGGAGGAAAAAGCTAAATCTATGCAAACTGTTAAGTTTACTTACAAGTACAGCCACCTAGATTCAGTAGGCATTGGCCTTCAAAGAACTGGTCCTTTCCAGTCCCTTCCAGGCCTTCTCAGTCAAAACCCAAGAGCAGCAGACCACCAAGACTTCAGTCTCAGGCTATGCACAGGTCTAAGCAGTGGGGGGCCCCCACTTCCAAAGCAGGGAATAGTAAGCCTCCCCCTATTGATAAATGGCACAATGTCTTATCCTTACCCCTACCAAGCCTTGCTCAGCTACTTGTTCCCTTAGGGGGAAAGCTCGCTCTGCATGCAAAAAAGTGGGAACTCATTACCCAAGACAAATGGGTTTTAAACATAATTTCCCTAGGAAACAGGTTCCACTTCCACGCACTCCCAATCCCAAGTGGATGGCCTGACCTTCCCCCAAACCAGTGGGCGGAGGCCCAAAACCAGGTGCTCTCTCTCCTCAGTATCAGGGCTATTCAACCTGTTCCAGCAGAACAAAAGGGGCAAGGTTTTTATTCAAGACTGTTCCTGGTTCCCAGAAAAGAAATCTCCTGGTGTCCTATCCTGGACCTTTCTATTCTCAACACCGTTTTGGTGGTTCCAAAATTAAAAATGCTACCTCTTCAGCAGCTTCTTCCTGTGCTAGCCAAGGATGCCTGGCTGGCAACTCTAGACTTAAAAGAAGCTTACCTGCACATCCCAATAAGGGAATCCTGTAGAAAATTCCTACACTTCTGGGCAGGCTCCATGCTCTACCCTTTGGCTTATCTACTGCACCCAGGGTATTTACAAAGTGCTTAGCTCCTGCCATTGCATTTTGCAAGCAGAGAAATATTCAGATTTACCCATATTTGGACGATTGCCTGATTCAGGCAGAGAGTCTAGACTTGCTATTATAGCACCTGGCATTTGTAAAGAGACTTGTAACTTCACTGGGGTACACTGTCAACGAGAAGAAATCTCACTTATTACCCTGTCAACAGATTGTATTCCTGGGAGCAAGCTTGAACACAACTTCCCAGATGGCATTCCTCACTCCAGAGAAACAAGTTCATTTGACAACCTGCTTCGGATTACTGACCACAAAAACCCAGCTATCTGCAAGGAAAATCCTGCAAGTCCTGGGGTTCATGGCCTCTTGCATTCTGTCAATTCCATATGCAATACTGCATATGAGGAAACTTCAATGGTACCTAAAACGTCTATGGTGTCAACACTCTCAGGGCCTGGAAACAATGATTCCTATTATCCCTTGTCTAAGGGCAGAGTTCCTTTGGTGGGCAGAGGTCTACTACCCCAACAAGGGACTCCCTTTTACTTTACTCCCTGCTGCCCAAACCCTAACAACAGACACATCAGACTATGCATGGGGGCTCAGATGGCAGGGCTGTGCATTGCATTCAGGGCAAATGGAACCCAAAACAGATGCACCTGCATATCAATCAGAAAGAAATTTTAGCTGTACAGAATGCTCTGACAGCCTTCAGAGACCTTATATTTCCAGGACAACTATTGGTAAAGACAGACAATACCACAGTTATGTGGTACATAAACAAGCAGGGGGGAACCCATTCCTACCCACTCTGCAGACTAGCCATGGCTCTGCGGAACACAGCCTTGAGCTGCCAAGTGAACCCACAAGTTCAATTCCTGCCAAGCAAACTAAATCCACTGGCAGATGACTTAAGCAGAGATCTCATGGACCCACACGAATGGAAACTGGAACCCAAAATATTCAAGCTCTTGAGGAACAAATGGGGGACTCCAGAGGTAGACCTGTTTGCCTCCCCTCAGAACTACCAATTGAACAAATTCTGCACCAGAACTCCTCACAGTCAAGCTTGTAGAGTGGATGCCCTGTCCTTTACCTAGGAAAGCCTCTCAGTTTATGCCTTTCCCCATCTGCCTCTCCTCTCAAAGGTTCTACTAAAGATCAAACAGGCCAAGCCAAGGACAATACTGATTGCACCAGACTGGCCATGCCAACACTGGTACCCCCTTTGGCACAGTCTGACAGTGCTACAACCTTGGCACCTGCCTCAGACCCCTTCCCTGCTGTCCCAGCAGGTGGGCCAGATTCTGCACCCTCTTCCTCAAACCCTGAACTTTACAGCCTGGTTAATTCCCTGACCTCACCTCCAGCAACCCTCAGTAAGCAAGTGCTGGATGTCATTCTTGAGGCAAGGAGGCCTAGTACTAGAAAATTCTATTCAGAAAAGTGGAAAACATACTGTTCCTGGAGCCAGGCTCAGGGAATGGGCACATCGGTGCCCAGCTTACCTCATATTCTAGATTATTTAACAGAAATGCTCCACAAGGGCTTATCTTTCTCTTCAATTAAGATTCATGCCTCTGCCATATCAGCACATTGTAATACTGACCCACCCCTCTTCTCTCATCTCCTGCTAAAACAATTTCTTATAGGGGCCAAAAATTTAAGACTGCCCAGAAGGGCTCCCACTCCAGCCTGGGACCTTAACTTTGTATTGGAAAAACTAGGAAAACAGCTTTACTTCTAGCCATCACTTCAGCAAGAAGAGTGTCTGAACTGCAGGCCCTCATGGCAGTGGAACCCTTCATTATCTTCTATGCGGACAGGGTTTCCCTCAGGACTAATCCATCCTTCATGCCCAAGATGGTGTCTAGTGTGGCTCTAAACCAGTCCATTCATTTGCCTACTTTTTTTCCTCAATCCTCAGAATAAAGGGGAAAGGATACTGCATTCTCTGGACATACACAGACAGCTTAGATGCTATTTGGACAGGACTAAGCCTCTCAGACAATCTGACCTGTTGCTAGTTAGCTTTGCTGCAGGGGCAGAGGGGAAGGCCATTTCAAAGCAAACCATTTCCAAATGGATAGCACATTGCATCCATTTCTGCTGCAGACACCATGGAAAATCTACCCCACAGGGAATAAGAACACATTCCACCAGGGCTGCATCTACATTTACTGCATTTCTCAGAGGAGTCCCTACCAGGGACATCCTGGAAGCTTCAATCTGGAGCTCTGTATATACTTTAACCAAGCTTTACCACCTGCCTATCTTTTCTAAATCCAGAGCTGGATTTGCCACAGCAGTTTTACAGGGCCTTATTGCTAGCCCTAATGCTCTTTAACTACCTCGACCCTTCCTTAGCTTTGGGAATCAACCCAAATGTGATGACTGCAACAGTGAAACACGTAGAACATAGAACAGTTGTGTACACTTGCCATAAATGTAGATGTTTGAGTGTATTCACTGTTGCAGTCCTGTTTATCCTCCCTCCAGCCCCCTGACTTCTCTTGGCTCTATCGTTCCTTCTTATTTGGAATATATTATATCATGTGTATTTGCTTTTTGCTGGGGGGGGGTGTTCCATACCATATAATTACTTCCTATTGTGGGGGCACCTGACATCTGGGGCAAGAAAAACTGATGTAATGGCGTCGGCTGCATGTTTTACACCCCTGACCTGATGTCATGGAAGAAACGACAGCATCCGATGCACAAATCCAAAGACTCTGGTATTCAGGCTGGCTGAGGGCTACCTGCAGGCAGATAACCCAAATGTGATGACTGCAACAGTGAATACTCAAACATTTACATTTATGGTAAATGTACACAACTGTACTTTCACTGCTCTGCCCTTTGGCTTATCTACTGCTCCCAGAGTTTTCACCAAATGCCTGGCCCTAATCATTGCCTTCTGCAGGCAGCAAAACATCCAAATTTTACCCTTTTCTGGATGACTGCCTAATCCAGGCAGACAGCAGGGAAAAGCTCCTCGACCTCGACTTTGTCAAAACCCTCTTAATCTCTCTAGGATTTACCATCAACAGGGAAAAATCTAATTTCCAGCCCAGCAGACAAATCACCTTCTTGGGAGCTCTCCTGGACACATCCACCCAAAGAACCTGCCTCTCGCCAGAAAAACAGTTTCCTGCCCTAATACTTCTCCCAGTTGGCTTACAGAAAGCACCTCACAGCAAGGAAGTTCCTTCAAGCTCTGGGGTACATGGCATCCTATATCCTGTTTGTGCCCTTGGCCAGACTACACAAGAAAACTGCAATGGTACCTAAAAATACATTTGGTGCCATCACTGTCTCTGGTGAAAAATCTGCCCCTTATCCCCTGCTTAAGGGACAAACTCCTACAATGTGCAAACATCTGCACACTGAATAAGGGCTTTCCCTTTCTATTTCTTCCCCATGGCCAGACTATCACCACGGATGCCTCAAACAAAGCCTGGGGGCACACTTGGGCAACATGTGCACCCAAGGCACTTGGGACCTACACCTACACATCAACCTAAAAGAAATGATGGCAGTGCTCAGGGCTGTCACAGCTTTCAAGAACCACATGGAACCAGGGGTGCTCCTCTTCAAGATGGACAATACCACAGTCATGTGGTACATCAGCAAGCAGGGGGAAACTCACTCCTACCCGCTTTCCCGTCTGACCATGCTTCTCTGGCAGACTGCCTCAATGATGGGCCTTCATCTGATAGCCCAGTACATCCCAGAGGAGCACAATGTCGTAGCAAGACCACCTCAGCAGAAATTTCATAGACCCCCACGAATTGCAACTTAATAGGGAGCATTTCTTCTACATAACACAAGCTTGGGGAACCCCAGAGGTGGATCTTTGCTTCTGTACAGAACAGCCAGCTGGACCTGTTCTGCACCAGGGAGTTCCACCCAAAAGCCTGGAAGGTGGATGCTCTCTCCTTCCACTGGGGCAACCTGTTTGTCTATGCATCCCCCCTTGCCCATGATACCAAGGGTACTGCTAAAGATCAGGGAGGAAGGGCCAAGAGCCATCTTAATTGTTCCAGGCAACATTGGTACCCCTTGCTGCTCAGCCTAACCAAGGAACCACCCAGGAACCTGCCTCTCACAGAAGGACTCCTAACCCAAGCAAAAGGGTTAGTACTGCATCCAAATCTACAAACTATCAACCTGTCTGCATGGCTGATACCCCAAAGGCAGATAACCCACTGTTGAGCAAGCAGATCCTGGACCTAATTAGCGGCCAGAAGGCTCAGCATCAGAAAATCATACTCTGCAAAATGGAAAAGATTCAATGCCTGGTGCCAAGCTAAAGGTACAAACAGCTCCCTGCCACCTCTCTCTCTGATTCTACACTACCTGGAAGAGCTAGTAGAAAAAGGATTATCTTACTCTTCCATCAAAATTCGTGCCTCAGCTATCTCTGGACATTATTATACAGAGCAGCTCTTGTTTTCCCACCCCCTGCTAAAAGAATTCCTTAGTGGGGTATCTCACATCAGGCCACCCAGGAGGCCAACCACACCTGCCTGGGACCTGAACTATGTTTTGGAAAAATTTAACTTACCTCCCTTTGAACCAGTTGCCTCAGCAGAACTAAAACATCTTTCTTGGAAGACCACCTTCCTGCTGGCCATAACCTCAGGTAGGAGAGTTTCTGAGATACAGGTGCTCACAGCCACTGAGCCCTTCATTATTTTCCATGCAGACAGTGCCTCCCTTAAGACTAATCCCTCTTTTATGCCTAAGGTAGTGTGTGACGTAACATTGAACCAGGCTATAAACCTTCTCACCTTCTTTCCTAACCTTCAGAACAGGGGGGGAAGAATCCTTCATTTACTAGATGTGCACAGACAACTTGGATACTACTTGGTAGAACAAAATCTATCCAGAAGACTGACCAACTCCTGGTCAGCTTTGCCCTAGGGGCAGAGGGGAAGCCTATTTCCAAGCATACCATTTCTAAATGGATATCACACTGTATCCAATTCTGCTACCACTTCCATGGGAAAGTTCTGCCCAAGACTGTTTGAACCCATTCCACTAGGGCAGCATCTACTTCCACTGCTTTCCTAAGAGGGGTTCCTACCAAGGACATCCTAGAAGCTGCCACTTGGACTTTGTCCACACCATCACCAAGCACTACCACTTGCTCTTCTGTAAAACCAGGGCAGGCTTTGCCTCTGCAATTCTGCAGGGCATGCCAGACCCTACTTAGAACAGTCCAGCCTGTTCTACTATTTCTTCCCTTATTCCATCCACCCTTCCTTCAGCTTTGGGGATCTTTTCACAAGTGATGACTGTAACAGTGAAACACGAAGAACATAGTACAGTTGTGTACACAACATAAATTTAGATGTTCGAGTGTATTCACTGTTGCAGTCCTATTTTCCCTCCCTCCTTCCCCCTATTCTTCTCTCTTTCAAATCCATTCACACCTATATATGCCTATGGGCATCCACCAGGTTGCCCTTCCTCAGGGCTTGTGGACAGGGCTCCTGTAGGTTAGGGCAAGAAAAACTGATGTAATGATGTTGGCTACCCTGCTTTATATCACTGATGACCTGATGTCAGTCCCAGGCAACTGCAGCCAGCGCAGGAGGGAGAATCTTTACTGTGGTGTTCGGGCCGGCCAAGGGCTACCCAGCAGGGATAACCCACAAGTGTTGACTGCAACGGTGAATACACTCGGAACATCTACATTTATGGTAAGTGTACACAACTGTACTTTCTCTGTCCTCTTGACTCTCCGCACCTGGAGATATTACATTCTCCTACAGGTAATAAATCTACTCACCCAGCTAAAAGGGGTCTGTCATTCATCCTTATCTGATCACCGTCAAACTACCAGCATGGAGGACTGGCTTTTGACACCAAATGATGCAAACTACTCTGCAGAAGCTCTGTCTATCTTGATAGAGGCAAGAAAACTGACCATCAGAAAATCATACTTTCCAAAAGGAAAAGGATTGTTTTTTGGTGCAAGAATAAAGACACCAGTCCTCATCATGTGGACATTAACAAAAGTATTGGATTACTTTTTGAGATTGTTTCACCAGGGCCTTTCTTACTTCATTGTTAAGGTGCATGCTTCTGCCATCTCTGCTCTATTCTCACCACACTCAAAATTCCTAAATGGAGTCCTACACTTCAAGTCTTCTAAGAGAAACCCTTTCCCTACTTGAGATTTAAACTGTATTAGAAGAGCTTACCTTGCCACCTTTTCAGCCATTAGCTTTGGCTTCTTTAAAGATGCTCACTTATAAAACCTCCATTAAAAACTATCATCTCAGCCAGATGGGTCTCAGAGCTGCAAGCCGTGATGTGCAAAGAGCCCATTATTGTGTTCACAGGGGCAGGGTAACCCTTAGCCCTAACTCTTTGTTATGACTAAAGTAATATTCAGTTGCTGGTGTTCTTTCCAACCCTACAGAATAAAGCTGATCAAATCCTCCGTTTCCTGGATGTACACTGGCAGATCATGTATTACCTAGACCATTCAAAGTTCCTTAATAGTTCAGATCAACTGCTAGTGGCCTTTGCAGAAGGAAAAGAAGGCATACCCATCTCCAAGAAGATTATATCTAAATGGATAGCCAACTGCATTACTTTCTGTTATGCTGATCATGGTAAGCCATTGCCAACCCATGTCAGGGCTCATTCCATCAGTCAGTGCAGCCACCACTGCCTTTCTTAAAGGTGTCCTTACCCAGGCCATCCTGGCAGCTGACACATGAACATCTGTCCACACTTTCACTAAACATTACAATTTAAGCAACACTTCCAGGGCTAGGACAAGTTTTGCTACTGCCATCCTACATAACTTTCTTTCTCAGGGGCCATCTACCAAGAGTCAGTACTAAAACATTGACTATGAAGAACATAGTACTGTTGTCACACTTACCATAGTTGTAGATGTTCAAGCCGATCAGTGTTGCACTACAAACTCCCACCCTGCTTCCCCTCGGTCTAATGGCATTTTTCCCTCATTCTGGTGTGGGAGGTGGAAAGAGATTTTCTCTCTGGTAGGTGGTTATTACCCACCATCCTACTCCTCCTACTGCTATTTCATGATTGGAATATTCCCTTACTGTATAAAACTGTTACATCTGGTAGGGTTGTGCTGTCCTTGGGCATCAAACTGCTCTTCATTGTCTTGAAAGAACAGATGGCACCAATGGACACCCTTTTTTTGTACCCTGATGTCTGGAGATAAGACTTCAGATGTCCATCTGCTGAGGATGATGTAAAGACTTTGGAAACAGAACCAATTGTAGGCTTTTGCATGGCAGAAAGACCCAAGAATCAGTACTGTAACATTGATCTACTTAAACAGCTACAGTTATGGTAAGCATGACACAACTTTACTTTTTCATATAATACTTTGAAATTTTCCCTGTTTTACCATATTTTCTTTTCTAGGTCTCCCTCGATACATCATTATTGTAAAACCAGTTTCACACCCCACCCATAGAAAGTAATTCCTACTGAAAAGTTATTTCTCCCAACATATTCTTAAGCTCCGTAATAGCATGTTTTAGGTAGAATGTAAATACATGCCATTGTAATAATCTCTCCATACTCCTCTGCCAGTAACCACTTACTGCCACATAACTTTATTTGCCTTTTTTTCTGTACTTCCTCTGTTAGAGCCCATGTCACGGTCCATATTATTATTCCTGTTTGCCCTAATATTCAACTGAATGTTCACCCTGAAATCCTTTGTCAGGTTCACCTACTGATTTCTATGCCAATGCATCTCCTGTAAGATTGCTTTGTCTGTACCTGAAGGGCCATTTACTTTTCCTTTTTCATATTGACAAAGCATCCATTCTGAAAAAAAGCCTGTTAATCCAAAATGTACATGGCTGCTCTTTTGAATTGTATGTCTTCAACCTGCATATTTCATGCGAACACTGTCTGGCAGGATGCTCTATGTAGTTCTTCTCACTTCTGTTTGAACCAGTATCACATTTCCAGACTTCTTCATTAAAAAAAAATGCATTTTTAGGGTGCCTTATAGAAACATTCATACAAAAGGCCATTTTACCTCAAGGCAAAGTGGAAACTTATGTGAACTTTTCTCATCTGAGGCTTCCGGTAGAGAATTCCTCAGAATTCAAAGCCTTTTTGCTTTTATGATCTCAATGATACTTCTTGCCAGGCTGCACATGCCAAAGATTCACTGGTTCCTAGAAAAACATGTGGACCCAGCATCTTTACCCCCTAATTTTTCAAATCCTGATGATGGGATTTGTTAAGATAGAACTACCGTGGTAGTGGGATCACATGGCTGTCAGTTCATGACTCCCTTTCTCTGTTCCTATCCCAAAGCAATCAGTCTTTAACTACTCAGATTTTGCTTGGTGTGTAGTTTCTATGAGACTAAAAGTGAAAGATGTATAGGATGATTCAGAGAGACAAAAGCAAATAAATGTTAAAGAAATGCTGACTGTAATTAAAGCTGTAAAAGCCATACGTCTTTGGCAACCATGCTTTATGTAGGTGATTATAGACAACACCACAGTGATGTGGTACTTTAACATGGGGGGGGGGTACTAAGTCATACTAATTATGCTGCCTGGCAGTAATGGCTAGGGAGTCATACTAATTATGCTGCCTGGCAGTAATGGCTAGGGAGTTAGTGCTTCAACAGTCCCTAACCCTTCAGGTCTTTTACATACTATCAGAGCAAAACTTAATGGTAGACAAACTCAGTGGATCCTGGACAGACGTTAACAAGTAGAAACTCGATCCAGAGGTATTACAGGAATTGATACCAATGAGGGGATCACCTCAAGTACATTTGTTTACCTCCTTTCAAAATGGACAACTTGAAAAATCCTGTTCCAGGACTCCTTGCAAGCAAACTTGGAGAACAGATGCACTCTCTCATTCCCCTGATCGGGGGTGTTTCTCTATGCCTTTTCACTCTTCCCACTGATTTCCAAGGTACTTAGATTCAGAAAGATTTACTTTAAGTCACTGTGGTGACTACCTTTTGGCTGAGGTAAAATTATTATGGAATCAGCCAAGGTCAATTAATAACCAACTTCCTGGCAGACTGGATCTATTCACACAGGACAGAGAGGAGTTTGATACACCCTGGCATCAAACAACTAAAACTTGGACTGCCGGAATGATTCGGTTTTGCTACCTTTTAGTCATATTTTTCAAGAGGATATGCAGCAGATACTAAAGTAGTCAAGAAAGCTTACTAGTAAAAGTCTTATGTTGGCAAAGAAAAGATTTTCTAGTTGGTACTTAGCCAGTAACCAGGGTACCATTGGGGGGGCTTGCACTCCTGTTGCGTAAATGTGTATGGTGTTACTGTCATCTGGCCTTTCGCATGCTTCTGTTAAATTACATCGAGCAGCCATTTCAGCTCGTCTGTCCATGGATCCCCCTTTCTTTTCTGTTTCTGGTCAAATGAATACCTCTATTCTGGGATCTCAGTTTTGTGCTGGAGAAACTGAATGTCATCTTCTCTACCTCCTTGTTTGGCTGAATTGATGTTCATTACTTCAAGAATGGTTTTACTTGTTGCTCACACATCTGCACTTTGGATCAAGCTGTCACTCTCTCAGTTTTTTATTCCAGAGCCAGAGCACAAGGAAGAACAGATTCTGCGTAACTTTGATATGCACAGGCAATTTGGTTATTACCTTGACAGAACCAAGTCCTTTGTGAAAGACAAGGGTCCACCCCATGAAGGTACTCACCAAAACTCGAGGATGAATTAAATTCCAGCAGTACTATTCTCCTTTGCTTGCTGATTTATCATCTCTCCATTGGGATCCAAAAGGATTAGCCTATCTTTATTAAACACATTAGAAATGTGACATAGGTACATTTACAGTAATAGAAAACAAATTATATTGCATATCCTCCTCCCCTAGATCAATATTATAGTATTCTATTACTGTTGGGTTATCTCACCAAGGTAATCTGAAGTCCACGTAGTGTACCAAAGCCAAAAACTTTCCCTATGCTTGTACATCTGGCATATGATCTAAGCTCATGGGGTGTAGGAGTATACAAGTGGGAATCTGAGAATAAGATCCTCCGACTTTCTTGCCACCAGTCTGAATGCAGGATGTTTGCTTCTTTGTCCGCTTTCTGTATTGTCATTGGCTCCAACAATTGCCTGCACTTACTCATATCAGTGCCTCAATGAGGAACCTTCTTTTTCTTGTATTTTTCATTGAAATATTTATTTGATGAGAGAGTGAATTATGACTGAGGTAGACAGATAAGTTATAAAGACCTCCACTCCCAGTGCTTATTTTGTCTAGGGGATGAACACAATCATAGAAACTATATATCATTTGTTTGTTCTGAAGACCCTCTGTACTGTTCTTTTCCTCATTAATTACTTAGAAAAACCAATGTATAAAGCACCTTGCTCGATCCAAGATGGTTGAACCCACAACCTTGGACGACATGCTCACACCAGAAAAGAAGTTCAAAAAGACTAGGCCTGAACCATCTGCTGCCCAGTCTGATTCAGATGCACCGTTTGAGATACTGCAGGAATCTGTGGTACGTCCAACTTCTTTTCAGGTACCTGCTTTGACAACTCTGTTAGAGACCAGTATGTGTCTGTTTTGCACATCCAACGAGATGTTCATACTGAAACAGTTGAGAAGGCAAAACTGAGGGTGATCATTTCAAAGGGACCAGTGGGTGGACATTCCTCAAATCCTTGTGTGTGAGGAGTTGCCTGGGACATTAATTGAAGTTCACCAAGCTTCTGACCTGCTATGCTTTGTTAGGTCAGACTTCACACCTCAGAAACAGAAAATTAAAAATGTTTCTGAAGTTTAAATGTCCCATGAAAAAGAAAAGGTGGAGTTTTTACAGAGCCTAGGTAATTTCATCTTACCTCTGAAACCCCCTTCATTACTGTCATCTTCTCATGTCCCTCTACCCCCTCAAAGGGATAATATATAATAAATTTCCATTTAAAGATTCTTTAGCCTATTAATCACAAATCCATTCTCCTGATCAGCTTGCTTATGATGATGACACCTTATCCCCTGATTCCCCCATAGAGGAAATATCTCTTTGGGGGGGGGGGGGACAACAAGATGCAGCACTTTGACTGGGAATCAAAGCAGGTTTATGATGTGCCAAAAAGATACTATAATTTCCTGGAGTTAGGGGTTTGTTTACCTTCTCCTGTCCTTCTAGTCTTAGAAGTCTTTTTGTATGCCTTTGCATCTACTTCGACTTTTGATTCCAGTACCCAAGAAGCCTGATAGACTTTATAATGTCCCTGAAGACCTCAAGTTTCTTTACAAAACATCCTGTAGCAATTACCTTCTTCCAGTAGGTAATATTTTGCCTTCTGGCAGAGATAATGCCATGGACAGGTATGAAAAGGTTTTTATTTCTAGCACTCTTGTCTTTAGAATTTTATTTATTTAACATTTGTTGACCAGGAAAGTCCAACTAGGACAAGAGCCTATTTTCAGTGGAGGCCCTGGGAGAAACACTCCAGAAGCAGCATGTCTTTGGAATGTTAGAGGAAACCAGAGTACTCGGAGAAATCCCATGCGAACACAGGGAGGACATTCAGACTTTAAATTGCCAAACTCAATGATAAACTAGCTTTTGTCTATCATAGGAAATCTTAAGACCATAGCTAACCTTGGGTCTTGTGATTCTAAGCAACAAATAATTTCTACGAATGGGCAAGCTTCTCAAGTTGCTAGACATTCCATTAAATGCAGCTGTGATGTTGCAGAATCTTCTAGGGCTGCTGCCACTGGATTATTTATTAGAAGATTTATTTGGCTTTGCTTGCACTCCAACCCTGAGATAAATGCCAAGCTCTTGGGTTCCTTCCTTCACGGGGAACATTTATTTGGACCCTCTGCAGCAGAACATTTCAAGACTCTGCAAGAGCAGGGCAAAATGATGCAGGACTATTAACAGATTTTTCAAACTTCCTTTCCCAGGTGTCAAAGAAATTACCCAACTAAGTCCACTTTGTGCGCAGGAATCAGAAACCCTCTCAGAAGGGAAGGAGATGGCCCAGGATAGATTTCATAAGAAGCCTACCAGAGACTTCGTCTGAAAAGTCTCCTCATCTCAACATGTTATCCTGACTACCTGCTGTCACCTCCTTCTCTCCTTGGTCCAGAATTCCCGTTTCAAAAAGGCTAACTTATTCCCTTCCAGTTTGGAAATTCATTACTACAGACAAACAAGTGATTATCTTCGTGTTTCACTGTTGCAGTCATCACATTTGGGTTATCCCTGCCAGGGTAGCCATCGGCCAGCCCAAATACCAGAGACGTAGTATTTCTGCATCTGTTGCTGTCACTTGAGGACTCTCGTCAGGCCGTCAGTAGTATAAAGTAAGGCAGCCAATGTCATTACATCAGTCTTTCTTGCTGTGGAGCCCGAAGCAGAAGCAGTTTGCTTGAGTGCCGGTCAGCCGCTACCTGAGTTTTCGTCTACCAAATTGAAGTTGAAGTCTTCTAAAGCTAAGTACCCTGTTGGGGATCCTTATTTCTTGCACTAACCGATGTCAGAAAAAGTTAATTGTCTCGCCTGTGGAAAGCAAATACCACAACAAGACTTTCACTCTTACTGCGTCACTTGTTTAGGCCCAGACCACGACATCCCTTGTTGCTTCTGTGCTTTGTTCAACGCAGGAACTATCTCTTGTTGGGCCCTTATTGTAGCCAGATATTTTCAGTTACAGTCCTTGAATTCCAATATGGCTTCATTAAGTCATCTGACAGCAGATTTTCTGAAAAAACGTAAAGATAAAGACCGAGACAGACCAGACCACACAGGTCCAAACCTACCGACATCGCTTCCGTTAAGCTAGTAGTCAGTTCTTCGGTCCTCTGTGAGGTGCTTTCGCAGCCCCTGATGCCTGCTTCTGTTGATTCACCGGCCGCTGCCGAGCCCTTTTGGAGTCCCATATCCCGCAAAACCCTTCTTCAACTAAGGATCCTGCGGTCATCTCAAACTTGAATGAGTCCGGACCCGCTGAACAGGCTCCGGCTTCCGAGAAAGTTCTTTGCACTACCGAATCTCGACAAAAACAGATGTCTTCTTTCGCAATTACCGTTCTTTCTAAAACTACCGAGTTTCTTAGGCTCTGGGTACAGACCACACCCAAGAAACTGACGACCCACTCTCAGGCTCCTGCTACCTTGCCTCAGTCTCAGATTCTTAAAATGGCAGAAGACCTTATCATGCTGATCAGGGGAAGCCAAGCTACCCCATCCAAAAGGAAGAGATCTGTCCCCTGTGTTTTTTTCTGAACAAGAGTCAGATGAATCTGATGCATCTGAATATGAAGACATGCAACTTCTCTCCACTTATGAGGATTCTGATGCAGAGTATTCCATTTCTTCAGCCTCTCCCCCAGAGGATTTTCCTTTGAGGAAACCCTGCATACTTTAAGGGAGCATTTCCAATGGGTGAGTCAGAACTACCCTCAGTCTAAAAAGAGACTCAGAGAATTCCTAGATCTTCCACAACACAGACCTTTGGACACCCCCCCCCCCCAGTCCTGGATTTGTGGAGGATGTTTTCCTCAAATCCAGCTGGACTCCTGATGTGAGAATATTGCTGCTCTCAGACTGTAATTTATTTTGAATTGAAGCTCTACATTTGATGCATGATCACTTCTATTTTGTATTGTATTCTAGTATTACATTTGTTGTATTTTAAGTTTTCTGTTCTGTTGGGAGTTTTAAGAGTTCTTGGCTAGCATCAGTTAAAAAGTTAGCAAAGAATTCATTAGCAAACTGTGAAAAAAATCAGTTAATTAGTGACAGAAGCTGAGAAACATCGTTGTTCTTTTATTTAGAAAAAGCTTTATTTAGCCAAAATGTTTGTTTGGCCTGCTTGCTCTGAATATTGCTAATCGCTGGTTGTATTTTATTTTTAAATGAAGCTCTTTATTTGAGGTATGATCACTTCTATTTTGTATCATATTCTAGTATTACATTTGTTGTATTTTAAGTTTTCTGTTCTGTTGGAGTTTTAAAAGTTCTGGGCTAGGGTCATTTCAAAAGTTAGCAAAGAATTCCTTTGCAAATTGTGAAAAACATCAGTTAATCAGGAGAGATGAGAAACAGCATTGCTCTTTTATTTAGAAAATGCTCTATTTAGGTGAAAAGTTTGTTTGGCCTGTTCAGAATATTGCGGATCTCTTGCTGCATTTTATTTTGAATTGAAGGTCTTCATTTAAGGTTTGGTCACTTCTATTTTGTATCTTATTCTAGTATTACAATTGGTGGGTTTTTTGTTTTTTTGTTCTATTGGAGTTTTAAGAATTCTTCAATAGGGTCATTTAAAAAGTTAGCAAAAAATTCCTTTGCAGACTGAATAAGACCAGTTAGTTACTGGGAGAGCTGAGAAGCAGTGCTGCTCTTTTATGTAGAAATAACTCTATTTTGCTGATGTGGTTGTTGGGCCTGCTTGCCCTTAGTATTGCTGAACTCTGGCTGCATTTTGTTTTGAATTGAAGCTCTTCATTTAAGCTATGATCGTGTCTATTGTGTATCTTTGTCTAGTATTACATTTCTTGTGTTTTAGGCTTTCTGTTCTGTTGGAGTTTTAAGAGTTCCTGGCTAGGGTAAGTTAAAAAGTTAGTAAAGATTTCCATTGCAAACTGAATAACATCAATTAATTAGTGGGAGTGAGATGAGAAACAGCATTGGTTTTGTATTTAGAAATAACTCTATTTAGCTGAAGTGTTTGTTTGGCCTCCTTGACCTGAATATTCTTGATGTCTTGCTGCATTTTGTTTTGAATTGAAGCACTTCATTTAAGGTCTAATCTCTTCTATTTTGCATCTTACTTTAGTATTACATTTGTTGTGTTAAATTTTCTGTTCTTTTGGAGGGTTAAAAGCACTTGGCTAGGGTCTGTTAAAAAGCTAGCAAAGAATCCCTTAGCAAACTCAAGTCAATTAGTGCGAGGAGCTCAGAAACAACATTACTATTTTATGTAGAAATTGCTCTATTTACCTGAAGTGTTTGTTTGACCTGCTTGCTCTGAATATTCCTGATCTCTGGCTGTGTTTTATTTTAAGTTGAAGTTCTTCATTTAAGGTATGATCACTTCTATTTTGTATCTTATTCTAGTATTACATTTATTAGGTTTTAAGCTTTCCATTCTTCTCGAGTATTTAGAGTTTCTGGCTAGGGTCAGTTAAAAGGTTAGTAAAAAATTACTTTGGAAACTGTGAATAACATCAGTTAAATAGTGGGGGAAGCTGAGAATGAGCGTTGCTCCTGTATTTAGAGATTGCTCTATTTAGCTGAAGTGATTGTTTGGCTTGCTTTTTCTGAATATTGCTGATCTCTGGATGCATTTTATTTTTAATTGAAGCACTTCATTTAAGCTATGATCACTTCTGTTTTGTATCTTATTTTAATATTACCTTTGTTTTGTTTAAGTTTCCTGTTTTGCTGGAGTTTTAAGAATTCTAAGCTAGGGTCAGTTACAAAGTTAGCCAAGAATTCCTTTGCAAACTATGAATTACATTACTTAATGGGAGGAGCAGAGAAACAGCATTGTGCTTATATGTACAAATAGTTCTATTTCACTGAAGTGTTTGTTTGGCCTGCATGCTCTGAATATTGCTGATCTCTCACAGCATTTCATTTTGAATTGAATCTCTTCATTTCAGCTATCACTTCGATTTTGTATCCTATTCTACTATTACATTTGTTGTATTTTAAGTTTTATGTTCTGTTATAGTTTTAAGAGGTCTAAGCAAAGGTCAGTTAAAAAGTTAGCAAAGAATTCCTTTGCAAACTGTTAATAACTAACATCAGTTAATTAGTGCAGGGAACTGAAAGGCAGCATTGCTATTTTATATAGAAATAGCTTTATTTAGCTGACATGTTTGCTTGCCCTGAATAATGCTGGTCACTGGCTAAATTTCATTTTGAATTGAAGCTCTTAATTTAAGGTCTGATCACTTCTATTTTGTATCTTATACTATTATTACATTCATTGCGTTTTACATTTTCTGTTCTGTTGGAGTTTTAAGAGCTCTTTGCTAGGGTCAGTTAAAAAGCTAGCAAAGAATCCCTTAGCAAACTTTGAATAAAGTCAGTTAATTAGTGCCAGGAGCTGAGAAACAGCATTGCTATTTAATTTAGAAATAGCTGTATTTAGCTGAAGTGTTTGTACTGCTTGCTCTGAATATTGTTGATCTCTGGCTGTATTTTATTTTGAATTGAAGCTCTTCATTTAAGGTCACTTCTATTTTGTTTCTTATTCTAGTATTACACTTGTTGTGTTTTAGGCTTTCTGTTCTGCTAGAGGTTTAAGAATTCCTGGCTAGGGTCAGGTAAAAGTTAGTAAAGAATTACATTACAAACTGCGAGTAACATCAGTTAATTAGTGCGGTAAGCTGAGAAACAGCATTGCACTTGCATTTAGAAATAGCTCTATTTAACTGAAGTGCTTGTTTGGCCTGCTTTCTCTGAATATTGCTGTTTTCTTGCTGCATTTTATTTTAAATTTATGCTCTTCATTTATCGATTGATCAGCTCTATTTTGTATGTTACTTTAGTATTACATTTCGTGAGTTTAAGTTTTCTGTTTTGTTGGAGGTTTAAGAGTTCTAAGCTAGGGTGAGTTAAAAAAAAGTTAGCAAAGAATTCCTTTGCAAACTGTGAATAACATCACTTAATTAGTGGAGGAAATGAGAAATAGCATTGTACTTATATGTAGAAATAGCTGTATTAGGCTGAAGTGTTTGTTTACTCTGCTTGCTCTAAATATTACTGATCTCTCGCTTATTTTCATTTTGAATTGAAGCACTTCATTTAAGCTATTACATCTGTTTTGTATCTTATTGTACTATTACAATTCTTGTGTTTTAACTTTTCTGTTCTGTTGGGGTTTTAATAGTTCTAATCTAGGGTAGTTAAAAACTTAGCAAATAATTCCTTTTTAAACTGTGAATAAAATCAGTTATTTAGTTGAAGGAGCTGAGAAACAACACTGCTCTTCTATTTAGAAATTTATTTAGCTGAAGTGTTTGTTTGGCCTGCATGCTCTGAATATTCATAATTTCAGGGTGTATTTTATTTTGAATTGAAGCTCTTCATTTAAGGTTTGATCACTTCTATTTTGTATCTTATTTTAGTGTTACATTTGTTGTGTTTAAGTTTTCTGTTCTGTTGGAGTTCTAAGAGTTCATGGCTAGATTCAGTTAAAACATTAGAAAAGAATTCCTTTGTAAATTGTGAATAACATCAGTTAATTAGTGGGGGTAGCTGAGAAAGCATTGCATTTATATTTAGAAATAGCTCTATTTAGCTGAAGTGTTTGTCTGGCGTGCTTGCATTGAATATTGCTGATCTCTGTCTGCATTTTATTTTGAACTGAAGCTCTTCATTTATGGTTTCAGCACTTCTATTTTGCATCTTATTTTAGAATTACAATTGTGTTTAAGTTTTCTGTTCTGTTGGAGTTTTAAGAGTTCTTCGCTAGTTTCAGTTGAAAAGTTAGCAATGAATTCCTTTGCAAACTGTTAAAAACATCAGTTAATTATTGCGGAGAGCTGAGAAATAGCATTGTCGCATTTAGAAACAGCTCTAGTTGGCTGAAGAGTTTGTTTGCCCTACTTGCTCAGAATATTGTTGTTCTCTGGCTGCATTTTATTTTGAATTGCAGCTCTTCATTTAAGCTATGATCATATCTATTTATTATTGTATCTTATTGTAGTATTACATTTGTTGTGTTTTAAGTTTTCTGTTCTGCTGGTGTTTTTTAGAAATCCTGGCTGGGGTCAGTTAAAATGTTAGCAAAGAATTTGTTTGAAAACTGTGAATGGTAGGGGAAGCTGAGAAACAGCTTTGCTTTTTAATTAGAAATAGCTGTATTTAGCTTAAGTGTTTGGCCTGCTTGCTCTGAATTATGCTGAAATGTGTCTGCATTTTATTTTGAATTGTAGCTCTTCATTTAAGGTTTGGTTACTTCTGTTTTGTATGTTATTCTAGTATACATTAGTTGTGTTTTTAGTTTTCTGTTCTGTTGTAGTTTTAGGAATTCTTGGCTAGGGTCAGTTAAAAAGTTAGCAAAGAATTCCATGGCAAACTGTGAAGAACATCAGTAAAATAGTTGGGGGAGCTGAGAAACAGCATTGTGGTTCTATGTAGAAATAGCTCTATTTAGCTGAATATTGCTAATCTCTTAGTGCATTTCATTTTGAATTGAAGTTCTTCATTTAAGGTCTTATCACTTCTATTTTGCATCTTATTTTAGTATTACAGTTGTCGTGTTACATTTTATGTTCTTTTAAAGTTTTAAGACCTCTTTGCTATGATCAGTTAAACAGCTAGCAAAGAATCCCTTCGCAAACTGTGAATAAAATCAGTTATAGTGTAAGGATCTGAGAAACATCATCAGCATTTTTCTTAGAAGTAGCTCTATTTAGCTGAAGTGTGTGTTTGGCCTGCTTTTCTGAATATTCCTGATCTCTGGCTGTGTTTTATTTTGAGTTGAAGCTCATCATTTAAGGTGTGATCACTTCTATTTTCTATCGTATTCTAGTATTTCATTTGCTGTGTTTTAGGCATTCTGTTATTCCGGACTTTTAAGAGTTCTTGGCTAGGGTCAGTTAAAAAGTTAGCAAAGAATGCCTTTGCAAACTGTGAAAAACATCAATTAATTAGTGGGGAAAGCTTAGAAACAGCATTGCTGCTGTATTTAGAAATAACTCTGTTTAGCTGAAGTGATTGTTTGGCCTGCTTGCTCTGAATATTCCTAATGTCTTGCTGCATTTTGAATTGAAGCTTTTTAATTTAAGGTTTGATCACTTCTGTTTTGTATCTTATTCTATTTTTAAATTCATTGTGTTTTAAGTTTTCTATTCTGTTGGAGTTTTAACAGTTCCTGGATAGAGTCATTTAAAATGTAGCAAATAATTGCTTTCCAAACTGTGAATAACATCAGATAGTTAGTGGGATTAGCTGAGAAACAGCATTGGTCTTTTATTTAAAAATATCTCTCTCTAGCTAAAGTGTTTGGTTTGTTTGCTCTGAATATTGCTGATCTCAGACTGTATTTTATTTTGAACTGAAGCTCTTCATTTAACGTTTGATCACTTCTATTTTGTATTTTATTTTAGTATTACATTCTTTGTGTTTATGTTTTCTGTTCTGTTGGAGTTTTAAGAGTTCTTGGTTCGGGTCAGCTAAAAAAGTTAGCAAAGAATTCCTTTGCAAACTCTGAATAAGATCAATTAATTATTGGGGAGTGGCTGCGAAACAGCATTGTGCTTATATGTAGAAATATCTCTATTTAACTGAATTGTTTGGCCTGCTTGCTCTGAAAATTGCTGATCTCTTTGTGCATTTCATTTTGAATTGAAGCTCTTCATTCAAAGTCTGATCACTTATATTTTGTATCTTATTCTACTATTACATTTGTTGTGTTTAAGTTTTCTGTTCTGTTGGAGTTTTAAGAGTTCTAAGCTAAGGTCAGTTAAAAAGTTCGCAAATAATTCCTTTGCAAACTGTGAATAACACCACGTAATTAGTGGGGGCTGCTGAGAAAGATCATTGTACTTATGTGCAAATAACTATATTTTGTAAGTGTTTGGCCTGCTTGCACTCATTATTGCTGGTCTACTTAGCTTAAATATTTGTTTGGCCTACTTGATCTCAATTATGCTGATCTCTGGCTGCATTTGTTTTGAATTGAAGCTCTGCATTTAAGGTTTGATCACTTCTCTTTGTATCTTATTCTAGTATTACTTTTGTTGTGTTTAAGTTTTCTTCTCTGTTGGAGTTTTATGAGCTCCTGGCTAGTGTCAATTAAAAAGTTAGCAAAGAATTCCTTTGCAAACTGAATAAAATCAGTTAGTTAATTGGGGAGCTGAGAAACATCATTGCTCTTGTATTTAGAAATAATAATTTAGCTAAAGTGTTTGGCCTGCTTGCTCTGAATATTGCTGATGTCTGGCTGCATTTTGTTTTGAATTGAAGCTCTTCATTTAAGGTTTGATCACTTCTGTTTTGTATCTTATTCTATTATTACATTCGTTGTGTTTTAAGTTTTCTCTTCTGTTGGAGTTTTAACAGTTCCTGGCTAGGGTCAGTTAAATAAAATCCTTGAAAGGTAAGACTCCTTTGATCATTATAAGTAAAAAAACTAAGAGCTCTCATAAAATCATCCAAGGCAAATTTTGAGAGAAAAATCGCCGGGGACTCAAAAGACAATCATAAGGCCTTCTTTAGCTATGTTAGAAACCTAGGAGGAAACTCCCAGATATGCTCATAATTAGTTCAAAATGATGTGAAGATTACTGAACCTACACACATTGCCAACATACTGGCTGACAGGTTCAGTGCAAACCCCCCCCCCCCCAAAAGGAGAGATATCTATACCAGAGGACTGTAGCTCCCCAAACATCTCCAACGCCCAGGTGAGAACTGCTCTCTCCAAGGCAAAAAACACAGCATCCATGGGACCGGATGGTGTCCCCGGCTATGTGCTCCACGAACTCAATGAGGAATTAAACCCGCAGTTAGGACAGCTGTTTAATCTCAGCCTCACCTCAGGATACGTACCCAAGGAGTGGCGCACGGCGACTGTGGTCCCACTTCACAAGGGCGGTGCCTCCACCGACCCTGGAAATTACCGTCCCATTAGCTTGACAAGCCTTATCTGCAAAGCCATGGAGAGGATCATAATGGAACTCATAAATAAAGACATAGGGAACTTGCAGACTTTGGATCCAACCCAGTTTGGCTTTGTCAAAGGCAGATCATGCCTTTTAAACTTGGTTGACTTTTGAAACAGTCACCAAGGCCATTGATGAGGAAAGGCAGTCCATACAGCCTACCTCGACCTGGCAAAGGCCTTGACACAATACCCCACTCAGGTATCATCGAAAAACTCATCAGCTTGAATGTAAACCCATACATCACAAGATGGGTTGCAAACTGGCTAAGTGACAGAACCCACAGGGTCAGAGTTGCTGGAGCCATGTCAGACTCAAAGCCTGTCACAAGTGGTGTCCCACAGGGCTCAGTCCTGGGTCCACTCTTGTTCGGCATCTACTTTTCTGAAGTACAAGCAAACACAGGAGGATTATGGCTGACAAAGTTTGCAGATGACTGCAAACTGGGCGCCATAGCCGAAAACACATCTGACACAGATATCCTTCAGAAGGGCCTCACAGAAACGGATAACTGGTGCCAGAGCCATGGCCTAAAGTTAAACGCCAAGAAATGCATAGTCATACCCTTCGGGAAAAACAAGGTTACCCCTAGCTACCATATAGGTGGCAATCCACTGAGCACAGAAGAAGTCATCAGGGATCTGGGGACCCAGGTTGACAGTAGCCTTCGTTTGACACTCATGTTGCTAAAGTAGTTAGGAAAACCTTCTACATTGCCCACCTGATCATGAAGGGATTCACATCTAGATCAAGGGAGGTCATCGTCCCCCTGTACTCATCACTCATTAGACCTATGATTGAGTACAATGCCCCATTCGGAATGTATCTGACCCGACACCTGCAGCAGCTGGAAAGGCCCCAAAAGTTCCTCACCAAAAGGATAAAGGGTCTCAAAAATATGTCTTATGCTGCCCGACTGAAAGAACTCCAGCTCTATTCAGTCTCATACCGCTTGCTCAGAGGTGACTTGTGCCTGACATATAAGGCCATGTCAAACCCAGATTTGATGAATATGCTTCACCTCAAAAAAATCTAGATCCCTCAGAACCACAAGGGCGGAGACTTGAACCTTGACACGGTTATTAATAGAACGTGCTGGAGGGACAGATTCATCACCCAGAGACTCCCTATGCTGTGGAACAAAATCCCAGTACATGTGAGGCAGAGCACCTCGCTGGCCTTGTTCAAGAGGAATCTTGACCAATGGATGGGAGATCGCAGATATACCCCAGGGATTACTTCAGTGTCACTGCTTGACAGAGGCACAGCAAAATAATAGGCATAGTTTTATTCAAACTAAAGGGGTGGCGAAAGCCACATAACTATGGGCTAGGCTTATAAATGCCCTTGGGCAGATAGCCTAGTATGAACCTATGAACCTATAAGCAAATAATTCCTTTGCAAACTGTGAATAACATCAAATAATTAGTAGGAGTAGCTGAGAAAGAGCATTGTGCTTATATTTAGAAATTACTCTATTTAGATGACATATTTGTTGGCCTGCTTGCTCTGAATATTACTGATCTGTGGCAGCATTTCATTTTGAATTGAAGCTCTTCATTTAAGGTCTGATCACTTCTATTTTGCATCTTATTTTAGTATTACATTTGTTGTGCTCATTTTTCTGTTCTGCTGGAGGTTTAAGAGCAATTGGCCAGGGTCAGTTAATAAGCTAGAAAAGAATCCCTTAGCAAACTGTGAATAAAGTCAGTTAATTAGTGTGAGGAGCTCAAAAAACATTGCTCTTTTATTTACAAACAGCTCTATTTAGCTAAAGAGTTTGCTTGGCCTGCTTGTTCTAAATAATCCTGATCTCTGGCTATGTTTTATTTTGAGTTGACACTCGTCGTTTAAGGTATGATCACTTCTATTTTGTATCTTTTTCTAGTATAGGGTGCAGGGTTTTAGGCTTTCTGTTCTTCTCGAGTTTTAAGAGTTCCTAGCTAGGGTCAGTTACAATTTAGTAAAGAATTCCTTTGCAAACTGTGAATGACATCAGTTAATTAGTGGGGAAAGCTGAGAAACAGCACTGGTCTTGTATTTAGAAATAGCTCTGTTTAGCTGATGTGATTGTTTGGCTTGCTTCCTCTGAATATTGTTGATCTCTTACTGCATTTTATTTGATTTGAAGCTGTTCATTTAAGCTATGATCACTTCTGTTTTGTATCTTATATTAGTATTGCATTTATTGTGTTTGTTTTCTGTTTTGTTGGAGTTTTAAGAGTTCTAAGCTAGGGTCAGTTAAAATGTTAGCAAAGAATTCCTTTGCAAACTGTTAATAACGTCAGTTAATTAGTGTGGGGAGCTGAAAGTGTGCATTGCTCTTTTATGTAGAAATACCTCTATTTAGCCGACATGTTTGTTTGACCTGCTTGCTCTAAATAATGCAGATCTCTGGCTGCATTTTCATTTTGAATTGAAGCTCTTAATTTAAGGTTTGATCACTTCTATTTTGTATCGTAGTCTATTATTACATTCATTTTGTTTTACATTTTCTGTTCTGCTGGAGTTTTAACAGCTCTTTGCTAGGGTCAGTTAAAAAGTTATCAAAGAATTTCTTTGCAAACTGTGAATAACATCACTTAATTAGTGGGAGGAGCTGAGAAACAACATTGTGCTTATATGTAGAAATAGTTCTATTAAGCTGGTGTTTGTTTGGCCTGCTTACTCTGAATATTTAAGGTTCCAGAGAGCACCACAGCACTACCAGGCTACAACTCATACCATACATTTTGGCCACAAAACCTGGACCGAAATACAAAAGGCAGGGGCGTATCCATATTCATCAAGGATACCCACACCTCCAGGTTAGTGGCACAGCAAGATGCTTCAGAGATCATCCACGTGCAACTAACAACGGGCAAAACTGCTATTCAAATTATAGCTTGCTACAGATCACCCACCATGTCCCAGGACCCCGACTCAGCATACCTGGAAACACAGGAAAACATAAAGGTCTTACCAAACACCCTGATATTGGGTGATTTCAATTATCCAAACATTATCTGGGAGAACTAGTCAAGTACAAACTCTCTGGCCCAACATTTCCTAAAATTTATAAACTCAGATGCCCTGGATGAACTGGTTAACACCCCCACCAGAGGTAACAACATATTATTTATTTATTTGTTTATTTTATTTTACCTTTGTTGACCGGGCTAGTCTAACTGGATATATGTCCATTTTCAGTAGAGGCCGGGGGAGGAAAGCTCCAAACATGAATAGTGACAATGTTAAACATATGTAAAAAGGCATGTAAAATCACATAAAGTGAAAAACATTGGTAAAAAAAAAAAAATTATAATACTCAGGTTATAAACTCTAAAAATTATACTAAAAAAATTGTTAAAGTAAAAAAAGATTATACTAAATACAATAGTGGGTAAGAGTAAAACCCAGTTAAGAGAGAAAGGCCTTTATGTTTTATAGAATTACTAAGAAGAAAAGAGTAGCACCTAGGTTAGGGGGCATAGGGTAGAGGAGTAGGGAAAGGAGTAAGAGAAGGACGGGGGAAGATATCAGTCTGGGTTAGCACATGGACAAAGCCATTGAGTTTTAAGTTGTTCTTTCAGGTGTTTTTAAATAGAGAAGTAGAAGCGAAGATTGATAGTTCAGAAGGAAGTTGATTCCAGTTTTTACCTGCTGTGTTAGAGAAAAGTGAGTCACCAGCTTTGTTGTTGGATTTAATTGTGGAAACTAGGAGTTTATTAGCAGAGCGTAGTGTAGCAAGATTTTTATATGGTGTAATCAGATTAAAGAGGATAGGGGTGTTGTTAGGGTGGTATAGGATCTTTTGAGTGATAAGTAAGAGTATATGGTTTTCCAGTTCTAGCCATCCAAATTGTTTGAGGTTGAGGCAGTGGTGAGCTTTGAAGTGGCAGCATGTAATGAATCTAGCTATGCTATTATAACAGCTGACAAGTTTGGAGAGGTTATTTTTTGATAGGTTAGTATATATAGCAGAGGCATAGAAAAGGGTAGAAATGAGGTGGGTTTGTGCAATAGTTTTCTTGGCAGAAGAGGTAAGGAAGGTTTTAATTCTATAGAGGGTACCGAGTTTTTTGTTAATGGACTTTATGGTGGTGTTGATGTGGTCATCGAAGTTGAGACTATTATCAATTGTAACTCCTAATAGGCGGGTTGGACCTGGTCATCACCAACATGGGTGACTGGTGTTCCACACCAGATGATGACAACCCCTCAGTGGTTAGATCTGGCCATAAACTAATCACTCTGGATATCCGCATTCTGCCACCACCCCCAGTCAAAGAAACCACTGTGAAAAACCTTTCAAAAGCAAACTTCATGTTACTTAAGACCGAGGTGGGAAGTTTCAAAGTCCCCGTGCTAAAGGATAACGCTGTTCAAGCTGCAAATTCTTTTACTAATGCACTCTATGGGCACCTACAAGAATGCATAGATTGTGCTATCCCAAACAAAACCAAGACTCACTCCTCCAAGAAATGGAAACCAGTCTGGTTGACCCCTGCCATAAACAAGCTATACAATAGAAGGAGGAAACTAGTACAGAAAAGAGTAAAATCCCAAGAAGGGAAGACATCCCTGTTCAGTATTAGCAAGAAACTACGTTCCCTCATAATATCATCTAAGGCTAGCTTTGAAAGAAAAACTGATATGGACTCCAAAGATAATCACAAGGCATTCTTTAGCTATGTCAAGAATCTAAGTGGCAATTCTCAGATCTGCTCGGAGTTAGTGCAGAATGGCACAAAATACACTGAACCGACCGATATAGCCAACATCCTACCAGACAGGTTTAGTGCAAACTTCAACCCCCCTCTCACCCCCAAAAGGGCCCATAACTATACCAGAAGAATGTAGTGCCCCTGAAATCACAGACACTCAGGTTAAAACAGCCCTCTCCAAAGCCAAAAACACAGCATCAATGGGACTGGACGGTGTCCCAGGCTGCATCCTGCACAAGCTCAAAGATGATCTAACCACTCACATAAACACACTGTTTAAACTCAGCCTCTCCATAGGCTATGTGCCCACAGAGTGGCGCACAGCAACGGTTATTCTGCTCCACAAAGGTGGAGCCACAACGGACCCCGGGAACTATCGCCCTATAAGCCTGACTAGCTTGATCTGCAAAGGTATGGAGTGCTTAATCATGGATCTCATTAACAGAGACATTGGAAACCTCCAAACACTGGACCCAACCCAGTTCGGCTTTAAGGGCAGATCGTGCCTCCTAAACCTGATGGACTTCTTTGTGATAGTTGGTAGGTATTGTTGATGTAGTGAAAAAAGTATGGGATACAATATTTAATGAAACTATGAAACATAATTTGGGGAATGTTCCCAAAATAGTATATTCTAGGGGAAGAAACATTAAAGAAGTTTTGGAGGGACACAGAACTTACTTGTAAGTCTTCCAGGATGTACAAATGTAGAACCTGTAAATTTTGTAGGTTCATCAATGATTGACCTTATGCGTTGGTGTCCAAATATATGAAGACTTTGAGGTGCCCAGGAAGGTGCAGTTCCAATACACAACAGTTGGTATATATTGCCACTTGTGTTAGTTGCAACACATTCTACCTGGGCAAAACTGTTCGTAGGTGAAAAGACAGGATTGCAGAACACCTGAGGGCCATAAAAAATAAGGACACACACAATGCATTATATCTGCAATTACAATTGCCAGCACACACCTACTATCAACTCTTTTCTATGCCTCCCCCCTTTTTACAAACCTAAACAAGACAAACTTGCTTCTTGTTACAATCACATAGCTAGATTTGCCACAAATTCCACCTTTAGAACGCACCACTGCACTAACTTGAAGCAACTAGGGTGGTTAGAGTTTTCCAGCCAACTCCATTTCAACCAACTCAAAACGGCTCACCAGATACTGTATCACCCAGAGAGAACACCAGCTATGAAAAACATCATTCACCCCTATATTAACCTGCAATCTTTACGCTCCTCCAATAAGATCTTAGCTCAAACTACCAAAGCCAATAATTCTGCTGGGGATTCTCTATTCTCAAACTTTGTAGGTAAAATGTGGAACTCCCTACCGACCATGCTCACCTCAGAACCTTCACTCCTACAATTCAAAAAAAAGCTTAAACCCCATCTCAATACTCTCTGGCAATGTCCCTGTTCCAAACCTGATTAACCACTATCATTTACCCTTCTCTTACCTCACTATCCTTAACCGCTTTTTAACAAGGTGCCTCGCCTTTGTAACTGACCTATGTTTTTTTTTTATATGATGTGATGTATCTTTATATTGTATTTAGAACTCAACTATCTTCCTTTTTTTGCATTAACAATGTTCATATCTCTGTTATGTACCTGGAGCTTTTCTCCCCGGGCCTCCGTTGAAAATGGACATGTATCCAGTCGGACTCTCCCGGTTAACAAATGTAAAATAAATAAATAAATAAATAAAATACCCAAGAAGTGTTGTGAAAGCACTCAAAAGTCACCAATAACAAGTCCAAAGTGCCCACGAAAGGAAAAACTCGTAGTTAAATAAAGAACTGCTTTATTATAATCCACAAAGACGCTCGTTCATGACATGTTAATTATTCTTTTTCTGCTGCATATATTTACCTCACTAGTATTCATAATGTACGGACATTGTGGACATTTTCCACATTTGAAAGTTCCTTTCCTATTATTGTTTAATCCCATTTTGTTGTTTCCTATTCTTTCCAGTATACCTTTCAAGTTGGGGGCATTTTTGTATATTATTTTGGGTTGTATCCTTTTAATTTCATTTATATCAGTTAAAGCCAAAAAATTAACCCATTCTTTGTCCAGAATTCTTTTTAAATTCTTATTAGTTGAGTTAAATTCTACCACTAAACTTTTTTCATAACCTTTCTCTAGGTTTCCTTCTTTTTCCTTTTTATTTCCTTCACTAGAATGGCCATCTATTGTTACACCTTTTATTGGATGAAACCTATCAATTCTCCCTTCTTCCACTTCTTTTCTCGTTTTCTCCACAAAGTCTTTTGGGTATCCCCTATCTTTAAACATTGTTTCTAATTTTTCACATTCCTTTGTGAAGTCAGTTTGGTTGCTGGTCATTCTGGACCCCCTTACAAACTGACCCTTCACAATGTTCCTTTTACAATGTAAGGGGTGTCCACTGTTGTAATGTAAATAAGAATTCACATAGGTATCTTTCCTATGTACTTTAGTCTCAAAATGGCCTTCATTCTTGTAAACTTCCACATCTAAATATCTTAAACAATCAGAATCCATAGTGTAAGTAAATTTTAAAAAATTAGTGGTCTGATTTATATATTCAAAAAATTCCAAGAAAATTTCTTTCCCCCCAACCCAGAACATAACTATGTCGTCGAGAAATCTCTGATATGTTAACCAATATTTAGCATAACATGCTAAATATGCATCGCACACACTGTGTTGATTTTAAAAAATGTATTTTCTTTGTTATTGACAGGGTGATACACTGTGAGAGGGGTGGAGATGAAAGGTTGAAGGTAGAATTATTAGAATACAAATGGCAAATAATTTTGGATGCTACAACCCCACTGGGTTTGAATGAATATATTTCTTTTTTTTTAAAACTAAACAGGCCAATAGAATATAATGTAAACAGTATATTATATATATTTTATTTTTTTTTTATTATCTCTATTATCTGTTTGTGTGTGATTGTTATATATATATATATATATATATATATATATATATATATATATATATATATATATACACACACATTTTATAATTATATTTATTTTTGAGACAAGATATCCCTCACAATACAAGTTTTGACAACATGGTTTTAAATGTTACTGTGCATGGACATGTTTAATGTTTAATATTTATTTATTCAAATTAATGTATATTTTCATTGTTTCTTATTGGATGTTGATGTGTGATTGGCGGTGTATTTAATGTTTGATGTGGTTGATTTTTACTTACTTTGATGATGCCATGTGTAATGGTGAAAGCGCTTAGTAAGTGAAGTCGTTTTGGAATAAATTCTCTGCCTAGTGCTTTGGACGTTGTTCTTTTTTGTTTTTATCTTCTTTGAGATAGTTACCAAGGCTATAGTCGAGGGAAAGGTGGTACACACAGCCTACCTAGACCTTGCAAAGGCCTTCAACACCATTCCCCACTCAGGTATTATAGACAAGCTCACCAGCCTGAACATAAAAACCTACGTCATCACACTAAGGAATTTATCCCTTTTAAAAAATTAGCATACACACAATTAATGATTAATAATGATGCCTACTTTACCCCAATCAAATTAAACAAATTTAACCCAAATAAGTCCCCTTCGTGTTCATGCCGTTCTCATCCCCAAGCAGACCTCCTTCATATTCTATGGTATTGTCATTTTTCTCACAGATTGTGGACATCTTTGAAAGTCAGACTGCAGAAAATGGGATATCAAAAATCCATGTTGACGTGGGAATTTGCTATTCTGCATATTCCATTGATTCATCTTTCAAAAGTTGATATTCATGTTATCATTTTTATTTGCTCATTACTAAAACTTTATATAATACAAAATTGGATTGATCGTTCTAAATTAAAATGGGTTACTTTCCAGAAAATGGCTTTTAAATTTATTGATGCTCAAAGATACTTAGGTGGAAGTCCAAAAAAAAAAAGCTATTAGAAAGGTTGTGTTAGAAAAGGTTCTAAACATATTAAATAGTTAATGTTAAATATTTTTTTTTTTTTTTCTCTCAGGTTGCCTAACTTGTATATAGTGTACATATGGTGTATGTTTTATTTCTAAATAACTTATCAAAATCTCATGAAGGTTGTTATCACTAGATGAATTGTTATATGTTCATTTATGCCTTCTTGTTATGTATAATCTTTTAATTGTCTTGCTATTCATATAATTAATAAAAAATTTTTTGAGAAAAAAAAAATAAAAACCTACGTCAACAAATTGGGTTTACAACTGGTTCACGGACAGAACCCACATGGTAAGAGTTGCAGGAGATAGGTCTGACTCTAAACCGGTTACAAGTGACATTCCCCAGGGCTCAGTCCTAGGACCCCTCCTGTTTGGCATATACTTCTCAGAGGTACAGGCAAGCACAGGAGGACTATAGCTCACCAAGTTTGCAGACGACTGCAAACGAGGAGCTATAACTGACTCTCAGCTGACACAGACATCCTCCAAAAGGGTTTCACTGAGACAAATACCTCGTGTCAAAACCATGGTCTCAAGCTAAATGCCAAAAAGTGCATAGTCATCTCCTTTGGAAAAAAACGAAGTACCAGCAAACTACTACATAGGTGGTAGCCCCCTAAATACGGAAGACGTAATAAGGGATCTGAAGACCCAAGTAGATGGTAACCTCTCCTTTGATAATCACATTGCCAAAGTGGTTAGAAAATCCTTCTATGTGGCCCACCTAATCACAAAAGAGTTTGCATCCAGATCGAAAGAGGTCATTGGGCCCCTCTACGCATCACTCATCAGACCCATCATAGAGTACAATGCCCCATTTGGGATGTACCTTACAAGACACCTGCAACAACTGGAAAGACCACAGAAGTTACTCACCAAGAGGATCACTGGCCTCAAGCAGATGCCCTATGCAGCTCGACTGAAGAACTCCAGCTGTACTCTGTTGCATACCGCCTACTCAGAAGTGATCTCTGCCTGACATACAAGGCCATGTCCAACCCAGAATTGATGGACATGCTCCACCTAAAGAAAACCATATCCCCTCGAGCCACACGCTCCAGGGATCTAAACCTCACCACAACAATAAATAGGACGTGCTGGAGGGATAGATTCCTGTCCCAGAGACTTCCCATGATCTGGAACAAGATTCCAGTCTACATTAGGCAGAGCTCCTCGCTAACCCTCTTCAAGAGAAACGTTGACGAGCGGATGGGAAACAGAAAGTTTACCCTGGGGATCACTTCAATGGCTCTGCTGGACAGAGGCACAGGGAACTAATCTAAGGGGGCGGCGGAAGCCAACACATTCTGACTAGGCTTATAAATGCCTTCGGGCAGATAGCCTAGTACTTACCTATGAACCTTCCTCCTGCTCCCAGGAAACCAGACAGGCACTATAGAGTCCCTGGCTCACACAAATATCTTTTTAAAAATCCTACAGCTGACCCTGAGATCATTTCTCAAGGGACAAAAGGAATTAAAGCAACCTTTACTTAGAATCCCACCCCCCTTGGACAGGGATTCCTTAGCATTGGACAGATGGGGTAAGAAAGTATACACCTCAGCTACTCTTGCTATCAGGGAACTAAATTGTCAGATCCATATGCTGAAATTTCAGCAACATATCTTGGAACTCCTTTAACAAAAAATGTCTTCCTTTCCTGCTTGGGCAGAATCTAAAGATTTACAAGAGTTAATGCATTCTACAAGTCAAGTAACTAAACGCACCTTGCACTGTGATTTTCACACCCTAGAAGCTTCTTACAGGGTTCACTGGATCTGTCATTAGAAGGCATGCATGACATAAGTAACCGCCCCTGCCTGGTCATGTCAAATCTAAATTGTTGGATGTCCCCTTGCACAAAGATAACTTATTTGGCACTAAGGCAGAAGAGGTCCTAACAAAATATGGAAGGAAAAGCAAACTCTATGCAAACAGTTAAGGATTTCTTGCAGGTCCAGCCCCCCTAGGTTCAGCAGGCACTGGTCCTTTCCTGCTCCCAGTAAACCGGCCCAGCCTAAGCCCCGTGGAAGCAGACCCCCTCCCCCGACAGCAGCCCCAGGGAATACAGAGATGTTCATAGTGTTTCACTGTTGCAGTCATTACACTTGGGTTATCCTGCTGGCAGGTTACCCACAGTCGGCCTGAATTCCAAAGTCCTGGTCCGGCGTCGGTTGCTGTCGCCTCTTCCCTGATGTCAGTGTGCCAGGGGTATATAAGATGCAGCCGACACCATTTTCTTCAGTCTTTCTTGCCGCGCAGTGCCCGAAGCAAAAGCAGTTCACAAGTGCCGGTCGGCCAACTCCTGAGATTCTCAAATTTGAATTTCAGATCCGAAGTCTTCAATAAAGCTAAGTCCCCCTTTGGGGAAACTTTTTCTTGCTCCAGTCCGATGTCAGTAAAAGTTAACAATTGTATTTCTTGTGGGAAGCAAATACCTCATAAGGATTTTCATTCTTACTGTATTCCTTGCCTAGGCCCTGACCACGACGTTGTTAGTTGTCGGTTTTGTGCTAGATTCAACCAACGCACTATTAAGCGTCAGTTCAATTTTGCTTTTCATTACTTTGGCCGAAGGTTTAACTATATAATGCATTCGGAACAACCGATGACCAGAATCCATAAAAAGTGCAAGGACAAAGAAAGACAGGCATCCGAGGTCCAAAACCGACGACGAAGCCTCTTCTAGGCCAGTCACCGGTTTTCAGTGAGGCGCTTTCGCAGCCCCTGACAACCCGCTACCTCAGAGCCACAGGCCGCCTCCGACTCCCATGTGGAGACAGGTAGGCCTCTGGAAACTCAAGGTATTGGGCCTACGGAAACAATTCCCTCAGATGGGTCCAGAGCCGCTGAGCAGGCATCGGCTTCTGAGGGTGTTTTCAGACCTACACAGCTTACTATCAAGACCTCTTCAGCAGCCAAGGCAAAGTCTAAAACACCTTCAAAGACAAAGAAACAAGTACAGCATTCTCCTGGACAGTCATCCATGCCAAAGAAACAGATGCTCAAAATGGCCGAGGACCTAATTACTTTGATCAGGGGTTCCCATCCCCCTCCTGATAAAAGGCCTAGGCAAGACACTGACTATGACTCCTCTGACCAGGTTTCTATTTCCTCTGATTCCTCTTCAGAACAGGGATATTCTCTTCCTCCCTATGAGGACTCTGATGCTGAAGAATCTATCCCTTCAGCCTCTCCTCCTGAGGACTACTATTTTGGGAAAACCCTGCACACAGAGGGAACATTTCCATTGGGAGAGCCAGGATTATTCAGAATCCAAGAAAAGGCTCAGAGACTTTCTTTTATTACCTCAGCACAGGCCTCTTGCTATCCCCCCTGTATTAGATATTGTTGATGATGTTTTTTCTGAATCCAGTTTGACTCTTGATTCTTTACCCCCTGCACCAGTTAAGCCAGATAGGTACTACAGGGTTCCAGATTCTCATAAATTTCTTTATAAAAGCCCTGCTGCTGATCCAGAAACTATTTCTCAGGATCCCAAAGGAGTCGAGGCTTCCACTGCAAAAAACCCTGTTCCCTCTAATAGGGATTCTAGAGCACTGGACAAATGGGGGGAAAAAGTTTACACCCCTGCTACTTTAGCTGTAAGAGCTTTAAACTGCCAGTTTCATATGCTTAAATATCAACAATACGTAATGTCTTTGCTAAAACAGAAAATGCTTACAAGTTCTGAATGTCCTGAGAACAAGGAAATGCAGGATTTATTGCATGCAGCTGAACAAGTGGGAAAGCATACTTTGCAATGTGGTTTTGATTCTTTAGAGGCATCTTGCAGAACCACAGTTAAAGTTTCTGTCATTCGAAGGCATGCTTGGTTAAAAGAACAGAGTTTACCTGATCATGTTAAAGCAAAATTATTGGATGCTCCATTACAGCATGATACTTTGTTTGGTGTTAAGGCAGAAGAGGTGTTAAAGAAAATGGAGGATAAAGCAAAATCAATGCAGACAGTAAAGGATTTCTTACAGGTTCAGCCACCTAGATTTAGCAGGAACTGGCCTTCTAAAAACTGGTCCTTTCCAGTGTCAGGCCACAGAGAGGCAGATACAGACGCCCAAGAGGCAGATCTCAGCTCCAAGGCTCATACAGACCTAAACAATGGGGTGCTTCAGCCCCCAAAGGTGGAGAAGACAAATCACAACCTTATAGGAAACAGTCCCAATGACTTTCCTCTACAAATGCCAAGCACGTACCTTTTGGCAGCACCCTTAGGGGGAAAACTAGCACTTTTCCTCAAAAAAATTGGCACGTGATCACCCAGGACAAATGGTTTCTGAATATTGTTTCTCAGGGTTACAGGTTCCACTTTCACACCCTACCAAGGTCAAAGGTTATGCCAGATCTGCCACAAAATCAATGGGCAGAGGCATCTTCATATCAATCAAAAAGAGATGCTGGCTGTACAGAATGCCCTGACAGCCTTCAAGAATCTACTACAATCAGGACAACTATTACTAAAGATGGACAATACTACAGTTATGTGGTACATAATCAAGCAAGGGGGCACACATTCCTACCCCCTCTGCAGGCAAGCCATGTCTTTGTGGAACACAGCACTTGACCTATCAAGTACATCTGCTGGCATAATTCCTGCCAGGAAAGAAAAATACTCTGGCAGACGAAATAAGCAGAAACCTCATGGACCCTCATGAGTGGAAACTAGATCCACAGGTCTTCAGCATGATAACAAGGAAATGGGGATGCCCAGACATAGATCTTTTTGCCTCCCCTCATAACTGACAACTACAGATATTCTGCACAAGGACTTATCACTCACAAGCATGGAAAGTGAATGCTCTATCATTCAGCTGGAAAACCCTAACAGTTTTTGCCTTTCCACCACTACCTCTCCTTCCCAAGGTACTCCTAAAAATCAGACAAGAGAAGCCAAAAATGATTCTGATTGCTCCAGACTGGCCATGCCAGCACTGGTACCCAATCCTAAAGAGCTTGTCTCGAGGCCCAGCCTGGACTTCACCTCAAATTTCTCATCTTCTGACTCAACAAAACAATCAGATCCTGCACAGCCAACTCAGAACCTTAAATCTGGCTGCATGGCAAATAATATAGCCACACAGAACACACCTCTCTCTAAAGCTGTTATGAATGTCATTTTGGAAGCCAGGAGGCCCAGCACCAGGAAATCTTATGCAGAAAAATGAAGAGATTATATGCTTGGAACCAGACACAAGGACTTGAAACACTTGTTCCAGATATTCCTCAGATTTTACAATACCTAACTGAGATGCTGGACAAAGGCCTATCCTTCCCATAAATTAAGATCCATGCCTCTGCCATTTCAGCTCATTACAATACGGAACGTCCAATTTTCTCTCATCCACTGCTAAGACAGTACCTCAGAGGGGCAAAAAACATAAGACCCCAAGGAGAGCACCGCTACCTGCATGGGACCTCAACTTTGTTTTGGAAAAGCTCACACTGCCTCCTTTTGAGCCAGCCAATGCAGCTGATGTAAAATTCTTATCATGGAAAACTGCTCTGCTCCTAGCAATAACTTCAGCAAGAAGAGTCTCAGAGTTACAGGCATTAATGGCAGTGGAACCTTTTATCATTTTTCATCTGGAAAGGGTTTCTCTAAGGACAAACCCAACATTTATGCCAAAGTTAGTATCCAGTGTGGCTCTTAACCAAACCATTCATTTGCCAACATTTTATCCAAATCCCCAGAATAAAGGGGAGAGACTTCTGCACTCTTTGGACATACACAGGCAGCTACGCTTCTACTTGGACAAAACAAAAGCTTTCAGAAAAACTGAGCAACTGTGTGTAGCATATGCTGCAGGATCACAAGGAAAGGCTATCTCAAAACAGACCATTTCAAAATGGATAGGACACTGTATTCATTTCTGCTATGCACAGCATGGCAAGTCAGTGCCTAAGAATATTAGGCCACATTCTACCAGGGCAGCAGCCACTTCAGCAGCCTTTCTCACAGGCGAACCAACCAAGGAAATTTTGGAGGCTGCAACTTGGAGTTCAGTGCACACTTTTACCAAACATTATCACTTACCTCTTTACTCTAAATCTAGAGCAGGCTTTGCCCCTGCAGTTCTGCAGGACCTCATAGCCACTCCTAATCCTATTTAGACCCAGCTGCCCTACCTCAGCTTTGGGATTCAACCCAAGTGTTATGACTGCAACAGTGAAACACGATGAACATAGTACAGTTGTGTACCTACCATAAATGTAGATGTTCGAGTGTATTCACTGTTGCAGTCCAGGTTACCCACCCTCCATCCCCCTGTCTTTCTGGGACCTATCTATACTTCTCTGTCCTATACAACCTATGCGGTGTATTTGCTTGTAGATGAAGGTATTGTTTTTATTTTACTGTGGGTTTTTATAAGCAATATGTATTGCCTACCTTCTTGGGGGCATGTGACATCTGGGGCAAGAAAAACTGAAGAAAATGGCGTCTGGTGTATTTGCTTGCAACTACTGTTTTTGATTTATCTACATTGCATGTTTGCATAATATTATGTTTTGCCTTCCTTCTGGGGCACCTGACATCTGGGGCAAGAAAAACTGAAGAAAATGGCGTCTGCTGCATCTTATATACCCCTGGCACACTGACATCAGGGAAGAGGCGATGGCAACAGACGCCGGACCAGGATTTTGGAATTCAGGCCAACTGCGGGTAGCCTGCCAGCAGGATAACCCAAGTGTAATGACTGCAACAGTGAATACACTCAAGCGTCTACATTTATGGTAGGTACACAACTGTACTATCTAAGCAGTGGACTACCTCCACTTCAAAACCAGGGAGTTCTAAGCCACCCCCTTATGGTAAAAACTCGCAACGACTCATCTCCTTCACCCCCTCCCTCTGCCCACCTTCACTTACCCCAGGAGGAAAACTCTCCTTTCACTCAAGTACCTGGGCCACCATTACCAAGGACCACTGGATTCAACATTGTGTCTCAGGGACACAAATTTTCCTTTCACACCATTCCAACCCCAAAAGGGATCCCAGATCTACCACCAAATCAGTGGGCAGAGGCTCAAAAGAAAATTCTTTCCCCGTGCTCTATGAGGGCAGTAGAGCACGTTCCTGCAGGTCAGATAGGCCAAGGTTTCTACTCCAGACTCTTTCTGCTGCCCAGAAAAGAGGGCACCTGGCGCCCCATCCTCGATCTATCCATTCTAAACACCTTCCTGGTGATCCCAAAATTCAAAATGCTCACCTTCCAGCAGCTGCTACCCATGCTTTCCAAGGACGCTTGTCTAGCCACCCTAGATCTAAAAGAGACCTACCTCCACATTCCTATCAGGGAATCATGCAGGAAATATCTCTGCCTCAGGGCAGGATCTCAACACTTTCAGTTCTCTGCACTTCCCTTTGGGTTATCTACTGCTCGCAGAATTTACACAAAATGTCTGGCTCCGGCCATTGCCTTTTGCAGACAAAGAAATATTCACATTTACCCATACTTAGACGACTACCTTATTCAGGCAGACAGCCAGGAGAAGCTGCTCAAGCACCTGGCCTTTGTAAAGACCGTAATAACCTCCCTAGTGTATACAATCAGCAAAAATAAATCCAAATATGTGCCCACCCAAAGGATAATCTTCCTGGGAGCAAGTCTGGACACAGCTTCCCAGGTGGCATACCTTACTCCAGAGAAACACATTTTCCTGACAACCTACTTCTCTCAACTAGCCACCAGGCACAGCTAACTGCAAGGAAGATCCTGCAAGCTCTGGGATTCATGGCATCTTGCGTACTACTCATTCCATATGCCAGACTGCATATGAGGAAACTTCAGTGTTACCTAAAGAGCGTTTGGTGCCAAAACTCTCAAGACCTGGAAAATCCTCTACCTATAATTCTTTCCCTCAGAAAAGATTTTCTTTGGTGGGCAACAGCATGCTTGCAGAACAAGGAAATGCCTTTCTCTCCACCCCCCCCCCCCCCCCGCTGCCTAGAACCTCATCACAGATGCATCAGACTATGCTTGGGGAGCACACCTGGACGGCAGGTGCATACAGGGCCAGTTGCACCCACAGCAAATCCCTCTGCACATCAGTCAAAAAGAGATGATAGCTGTGCAGCACGCCTTGATAGCTTTCAAGCCCCTACTCTGTCTGTTTATCTGTCTATCTACTGGTGTAGAGTTATTTACATTTAGTAAGAGTTCATTATCTGTGAGCGTAAGAGTGATGTTATATTGCTTTAGGATACCTAATACTATTAGTCTGGCAACAGAGAGGGAGACAAACTGACCTTCCATTTTGTCTACTGTGAAGTAAAACTTGATTTAATTTGCAGATAGCTACAGAGCTTAAATAGAGATGTACAATCTTTTGAGAAAATTATCAGTTCAGGGGTGGGTAGTTTAGCTGCATATGAATGTCTGTTTAGGTAAACACACAGCTTGGCTTTAAATGTGACTGATGTAGATCATTGTGTGTGTTGCATATAGTCAGCCACTGATATAGCACGTGCATATAAATTACTGAGCATGTGCAAGATCAGTGCCATTTTATATAGTTAGAGTGAATGCAGGTATGAATGTAGCTGCACATGAGTGCGTTTGAAATAGCGAGTTAGTCAGGTAGCCGAAATGAGCTCCTGATGTGTTTATGTACAGTAAACAACTTGAACCCATCACAGTGCCTCAGTGTCTCATTTAAACACAAGAGACATGCAACAAGGTGTCAGAATAGAATCCAAAGTGAAGCAACTCACAAATCATGAGGCTCAAAGGTGAAAGTGAAGGAATATACAGACGCCAACTCACAAAACAGGTCAGTGGGTATTCAGAGGTACGTAAACCTGCTTAAATGATTTTTCATTTGCCAGTTATTTGGCGAAGCATTCAGAACATTTAAAATAATTGCCGAGATCAACGAAATGTCTGAAATTGCAACATACTGATAAAAGTATTCAAAATAAATACGAAAGGGTTCAAATAATTTCCGAAGAGTTAAACTTTATGAACAGGCTAAAACAACTGCTTTTTTTCACAATGAAAGTACCTTTTCACATTAACTGAAACTTTTCAATGTACCAAAGTGTCTGGAGTGTTGGCAGTGTTAAAAGTGAACCCTTTTCAGAGAGCTGGTTAAGTTCAGCTGTAAAATAATTACAAGTACCTAGTCTATGCTTACTTTTAAATGGATTTTGTTATGGCAGAGGGATTTTGCAGACCTAAACTGCTGGTGTTTTATAATGATATTGCTGGGAATTGGCAGGTGTTTGAGCAAAAATATGATGATTTCACACAGGCTGCATTTTCTGATAAAAATGCATGTACAAGAACTTTTATACTTCTTAATTTAGCTGGCTCAGAAGCTATTGAGAGGGAACATTCATTTTCGTATGCGGGGGAAGCAGGGAGAACTGCCATATTATGATACAGGCTGAAACACAGGAAGACCGGGTGCTTAAAAAGCAAATTTAGAGAAATGTGCAGCCCTCAAACGAATATTTCAGTGAAAAGACGTGTTTTACGCAAGAAATCAAAAGCCTGGTGAAACTATAGCAGCATACATTACCGACTTAAGAAATAAAGCAAAAATGTGCAGATTTGGTGATTTACGAGATGAGTTGATAAAAGACAGGCTTGTTTGTGGTGTTAATAATGCAGTGAGAAAGATTTTGTTTCGAGATTGTCAAATATATGAGCTTACAGAAAAGCATACGATATGCTTATGAATGAAAAAAAACGTGCATGCAGTGTCTGCCAGTGCAAATGTTGATCGTTTACAACATAAAGCTAAGATGAAACAGAAATATAAACCGAAGAGTGTGGCAGCTTTTAACCCTAACTATGAACTGAATGGGGCCACAACAAGAAACCTTATTGTTAATTGTCGTAGTTGTGGAAGCAGTCATGAACCTAAACGAGAGAAGTGCTTAGCTTTCGGTCAGCAATGTCACTAATGTAAAAAGTGGAATCATTTCAAAAGGCTTTGCAAGTCTAAAGCGGCACATACTTTTATTAAGAGAGCAGCTGAAGAAGTAAGTAGATCAGATAAAAAGTTGTGAACAAACTTTCTCTGTTGATGGTGTGTCTGTGATTGATGAAACAGTTAACACAGTAGATTGCCATTTGGCAGCGGAGTGAAATATTTTGTGCTGTTCAGATTAATGGGAAACATGTAAAGCTTGAAGTAGACACTGGATCCAAGTGCAATGTTATATGTTTACTAAACGCACACCTAAAAACATGCTGGCTATGCCCTTGCAACTCCCACTCTAATATCACCCTCCCCATCCAACCACTACCTTTCTTTCCACTCCACTAACTACCTTGATTATAGCAAGCTCAGATGCTCATAAGCCTAGTACTTATTATACAGCAGGAACTTCTTATTTTAACATTTGTTAATGTCTGTTATGTACTTCACAGATAAAGATTCTAGTTGTCTACTGATGTACTATGTTCTTTATCTGTAAATATGTTGTAAGTAATTGCTATGTAAATTGTTAATCGCTATGTAATCCACTGTAGCTACTGTCTATTTTAACTGTGGAGCTTTTCTCCCCAGGCCTCCGCTGAAAATGGACCTACGTCCAGTCAGACACTCCCGGTCAACAAATATAAATAAATAAATATCAGCACAAATGTTTGCCAAGGTAAAAGCTGGTGAGAAACATTCAGCAAAGTATGCAAAACTGGTTGCTTATGGTGATGAAGAGATTGACTGATGGCGCAGTAGTTCTTGCATGCCATTCTGCTGGGAACAGCTATGACTCGCAGTTTTACATAGTGAAAAGACACGTGCAGTCAGTGTTAGGCCTCAAAGACAGTTTGAGAATGGGACTGATTTCATTTAATGAAGAGGTCCACGATATAAGTCTGAACAACAACCACAGTAGTTTTACAAAGGATATTTTTAGTGAATATGCTGATATTTTCAAAAATGAGCTTGGCAAATTACTGGTCACATATTCCATAAAGTTAAACCATGAAGTAAGCCCAGATGTCAAACAGGCAAGGAAGGTTCCAGTAGCAATGCAGAGCAGAGTAACAGTAGAGCCTGATAAAATGGTGAATTTAGGTGTAATAACCCCAGTAAAAGAACAGACTGAATTGGTAACCTCCATGGTCGTAGCTCATAAGAAAAGCTTAGATGATATTTGAATATGTATTGATCCCAGAGATTTAAACAAAGCATTTAAATGTCTCATCATCCATTGCGCACAGTAGAAGAGGTAGCCGCTGTCATGCCAAATGTCACTGTTTTTTTTTCTGTCTTAGATGCAGAAAGTTTTGTTTAGCAAATTTTGCTGCATCACAAATCTTTGTTAACCACTTTCAGTACACCATTTGGTAGATAAAGATTTCTGAGAATGCAATTTGGGATAAATTCTGCCAGTGAAGTATTTCAACGTGTGAGGAAGCAAATTGTTTGAAGTTATCCATGTGCTATTATAGTAGATGACATTCTTGTAGGGGCAGTGAAATGTAAATTCAACCTGAAAGAAGTTACTTATGTGTGGGTCATTTGTTTATCAGTTCTGGCTTACAACCAGATCTGTCTAAGCAAGCAGGAATTCTTGAGATACCATTTCCAGAAAATGTCACATTTTTACAATGTTTTGTTGGTATGGTCAGCTATTTAGGAAAGTTCATCCCAGACCTGAGTGAGCTTTCAGCACCATTACTTGAGCTGACATGCAAAAGTGTGAACTGGTCCTGGTTCGAACAACATCAAAACGCATTTGATGTTCTGAAACAGAAAATTGCCAGTCCACCCACATTGAGATATTATGATCACAAACCTGTAACTCTTTTGTGTGATGCTTCTAAGTATGGTCTTGGTGCAGCATGCCTTAAAGAAGGCTTGCCAGTAGAGCCTATGCATCCAGAACTTTAACCCAAACTGAAATGCAGTATGCAGAATTTGAAAAAAAGCTTCTGTTGATAGTGTTTGGATGTTCAAAGTTCAGTGATTATATTTATGGCAAACCTATTCAAATAGAGACTGATCACCAACCTCTAGTGACAGTTCTGAAAAAGCCAATACGTACAGCCCCAGGACGCCTGCAGTGTATGATGTTAAAATTGCAAAAATGCAATTTCAGTATTGTATATACAAAAGGCAAATGTCTATACCTTGCTGATGCTTTGTCGAGAGCGCCCAGACAAACAGACCAGCATGAAAATGAGAAAGCAAACTGTAAAGTCATGAAAGTCAGAAATTTTTCCTCGTCTCATTTTGATGAACTTAAAAATCACACATCCTCAGACCCAATTCTCCAGAAGCTGAAACATTTCATCAGTCAAGGATGGCTAGCACAACAAACTAGTTTACCAGTTGTCATGTTGTTGTTTGTCTTTTGGCTTTTCCCTGTAAGGGGTCGCCACAGTGGAACTCCGGTCCACTAATGATTGGCAGTAGATTTTTTTATGCAACGCTGAGGTGCCAGCTCGACACCCATTTACGCACGCATGTCTTTCGAACGCTACCCAACCGTGGGGAGGACATGCAGACTCTAGACAGAAGGCACTCCCAAGTCAAGCCGAGAATCGAACCTCTTGCTGTGAGGTAACAATGCTACCGCCGTACCACCGCGGCACTTACAGAAGTATTTTCCCTATAGAGAAGAGCTTGTCATGATGGAAGATGGAATCATCATGAAAGGTCCTAAAGTTGTAATTCTTACAGCATTACAACAAGAATATATCAAACGTTTGCATTGTAGTCACCCAGGTACTGATTCAACCAAAAGAAGGGCAAGAAGCATAGTATTTTGGCCTCTAGCATGTTCAGTTTGCAATAGTACTAAGTTGCACCAGCAAAAAGAACCACTTCAGCTGAACCAGATTTCTGAATTACCATGGTCACAGGTTGCAACTGATATTTTCGAATGTAATGGTCAACATTGTTTAGTGTTAATAAACTCTTATTCAGATTAGCTTGGTATTGACCTTTTTCCTAACTTAACGTCCAACACTGCCATCACAAAATTAAAGAGATGTTTTTCTGTCCATGGTAGTCCGCACAAAGTCGTTTCTGGCAATAGTGCACAGTTTACAAGTCAGCAGTTCAAGAGTTTTGCTGAGTCTTGGCTCTTTGTCCATGCTTTTAGTAGTCCTGAGTATCCCCAGTCCAATTTATTAGCTGAGCACGCAATTCAAAGTGTAAAACATTTGTTGAAGTCCAAGAGAGATGTTACTGATGTTTTTCTTAACCTACGTAATCTCAGAAACATTCCTTGAGATAACTTGCTTGGCTCACCTGCTCAGAGATTAATGCCCAGACAGACGAGAACAACTTCAATCAGTAAACAATTGTTAGTATCAAATGTAAAGAACAACAGAGTTGTCAAAGCCCAACTTTCGAGAACAGGTCAGTCATAGAAGTTGTACTACGAGAAGTCCAGCAAACCTGTTAGACCACTAGGGCAAGGAGAAGTTATAAGAATGCAAACATCTAATGGACATGACTGAGTGGGTATCACTAAAAATCCTTGTGAAGAACTGAGATCTTACATAATACAATCTGACGAGATGGATTTTAGAAGGAATTGAATACACTTATTGCCAGTCTCTGAACCAGTGATGCAGCAGATTGCCTGTGCCAGGAACTCTGTTTCCAATTAATTCTGATATAATCCCTGAATTTCCATTGAGAAAGAATCCAGAGAGACTGTCCCTGTTGCCAAACCCAGTTAGTTTTTTATATGACCAGATCGGGCAGAATTTCCAAACCCATTTCAAAATGCACAGTGAACTGGACTTGAATTCATTTGTTATATGTTTGTGATATCTAGCCTGTTAAAATATCTTGATGTCCTTCAAGGATGCATCTGCAGTCATCACATATGGGTTGTCCTGCCTCAGGCAGCCCTTCGGTCGGCCGGAGTCCAAAGTCTGGGTCCGGCGTTGGCTGATGTCGCCCTTTCCCCGACGTCACCACGCCTGGGGTATAAAAACGTCAGCCGACGCCATCTTCCTCTGTCTTTCTTGCCGCATGGTGCCCGAAGCAGAAGCAGTTCGCAAGTGCCGGTCGGCCAGCTCCTGTAATTTCACCAGGGGCTCCCAAGAGGAGGCCTCTGTTGGCTCGGATCACTCAGACTACCAGGAGGAGGCTTATTCGGCCTACGAGGATTCGGATGCAGAGGAATCTATTCCCTCGGCCTCCCCTCCTGAAGAGCTTTCTTTTGGGGAGACCCTTCACACTATGAGAGAGCATTTTAAATGGCAGGGCCAGGAATATTCTGATTCCAGGAAAAGACTAAGAACTTTTCTTCATTTACCTCAGCATAGACCTTTGGCTATTCCTCCTGTTTTAAATGTGATTGATGATGTATTTTCTGACTCTAGTATGACTCCTGACACTCTGCCTCCGGCCCCTGTTAAGCCCGATAGGTACTATAGGGTCCCGGACACACATAATTTCCTTTATAAGGCCCACTCTGCTGACCCTGAAACTATTTCTCAGGGCCCCAAAGGGGTTGCAGCTGTTACTTCTAAAAACCCACTCCCCTCTGCAAAGGAGTCCAGGGCATTAGAGAGATGGGGTAAAAAAGTGTATACTTCTGCCACTCTTGCAATGAGGGCATTAAATTGTCAATTTCACATGATACAGTATCAAGAGTATTTGTTAGAAGAAATGCATAAGAAATTGTCTTCTTCTGAACCCCTTGACCGTAAATCCCTTCAGGATCTGGTACATAATTCCCAGCAGGTTAGCAACCACTTCTTGCAGTGTGGTTATGATGCATTGGAAGCTTCATGTAGGTCAGCAATGACAGGTGTTGTTATGAGGCATGCTTGGCTGAAGGAACAATCTCTGCCAGAACATGTTAAAGCTAAGCTTTTGGATGCTCCATTGGAAAAGCAAAAATTATTTGGTTCCACTGCTCAAGACGTCCTAAAGAAATTTGAGGAAAAGGCAAAATCTGTACAAACAGTTAAGGATTTCCTTCAAGTACAACCGCCTAGATTCAGCAGAAACTGGCCTTCCAAGAATTGGTCCTTTCCGGACCCAGAAAGATTTCAAAGGGGCAGAGGTAGAGGGCAAGCTAGGGGCTCCTACAGAGGCTGTCAATGGCAACCTCCAATCCAGACAGGCAGTTCAGGACCTGCAACTGCTGCACAAGGACAAACTCAATGACTTTGCTTGGACTCCGCCAACCAGGGCTCAATTAGAAGCACCTTTGGGTGGAAAGCTTTCTTTATTCTCAAAAAATTGGCACAACATTACAAAAGACAAATGGACACACCAAATAATAGACAACGGATACAGGTTCCATTTCCACACATTGCCAAAAAGAAAAGGCATGCCAGGTCTGCCACCAAATCAAAGGGCGGAGGCTTTGAAACAAATCTCAAATTTACTACAAATGAAAGCCATAGAAAAAGTTCCTATTTCAGAACAAGGCCAAGGATTTTACTCCAGGCTATTCCTTGTCCCAAGAAAAGAGCATCAATGGAGACCAATTCTTGACTTGTCCGTACTGAATACTTATCTGATTGTGCCAAAATTCAAAATGCTGACTTTACAGCAACTCCTTCCCATGCTGGGCAAGGGGTCTTGGCTGGTTACTCTAGACCTCAAGGAGGCATACCTGCATGTCCCTATCAGACAAAGTTGCAGAAGATACCTCAGATTTCTTGCAGGGTCAGAGCATTATCAATTCTCAGCATTGCCCTTTGGCTTATCTAAGAGTATTCATGAAATGCCTGGCATCATTAATAGCACACTGCAGACTCCAGGGGATTCAAATCTACCCATATCTGGACGACTGCCTTATACAAGTGGACAACCAACAAACTTTGATAAAGGACTTAAATTATGCCATCAATCTTCTGCAGGCCTTGGGATATACAGTCAACATGCACAAATCAAGACTTGTTCCATCCCAAAGAATAACCTTTCTGGGTGCGGATCTAGATACAACCACCCAAATGGCTTATCTCACAGAAGAAAAACAAAGTCAACTACCGGATTACTTCAAGAATCTGACAAGACAATCCCAACTGACTGCAAGGAAAATCCTGCAGGCCCTGGGTTACATGGCATCCTGTATTCTCTTGATTCCACAAGCAAGGCTACATATGAGAAAACTACAGTGGTACCTAAGGAGTTTATGGACTCAGCACAGTCACAGTTTGGAAACTTTAATCCCACTCATTCCATGCCTTCACAAGGAATTTCTGTGGTGGGCTCAGGCCAGCCAGTCCAACAGAGGGTTGCCCTTCAGCCAAAAACCTCCCAAACTATTACAACAGACCTTCAGACCCTAGTTGGGGAGCACACATGGAGGGCAGAGGTATCCAAGGACAGTGGTCTATGCACATAAATCAAAAAGAAATGCTAGCAGTGATGCATGCAATCAAGGCCTTCAAACTATTCCTGCATCCAGGCTATCTACTAATAAGAACAGACAACACTACAGTTATGTGGTACATAAACAAACAAGGGGGTACCCATTCTTACCCTCTTTGCAGACTGGCAATGAATCTATGGGATCTTTCCTTGAAACTCAATATACAGCTACAAGCTCAGTTTGTGCCAGGAAAGGACAATGCACTGGCGGACAGCCTCAGCAGAAATATCATGGATGCACATGAATGGATGCTGCACCCAGACATTTTTCAACTGATAACACAATCTTGGGGGAGCCCGGACATAGATCTATTTGCATCTCCTCACAATCATCAACTGAAGAAATTCTGCTCAAGGTCATACCATCCACAAGCGTGGAAAGTGGACGCCATCGCCTTCAGCTGGAGAAATCTGACAGTGTATGCATTTCCTCCTATTCCATTAATGACCAAGGTGTTACTGAAGATCAGGGCAGAGCAGCCAAAAGTGATTCTGATAGCTCCGGACTGGCCAAGACAGCACTGGTACCCACTGCTAGAAGCATTGTCGCGTCTTGAAACCATGGCCCCTACCTCTATGGCCACTTCTGCTGACACAACACAGATACAAAACTTTACATTCCAACCTGAAAACATTGCAACTAACAGCGTGGAGAATACCTTGACTCCTCCTCAGGATAAGCTATCCCAGAGAGTGAAGAATATTATTATGGAAGCTCGCCGCCCTTCCACAAGGAAGGCATATTCAGCAAAATGGAAAATATTTCTCATCTGGAACACCACAAAGGGCCTAGATGCGACTATGATGAACATGGCACATATCCTGGAATATTTGGCAGAAATGTTCCACAATGGGCTGTCTTACTCTTCTATTAAGATTCATGCTTCAGCAATTTCAGCAGAGTATAATACTGATCCACCTGTCTTTTCTCACCCTCTCCTAAGACAGTTTCTAAGAGGAATTAAAAACATCAAACCTCCTAGAAAACCACCTCTACCTGCATGGGACCTTAACTACGTGCTGGAAAAACTAACACTGCCTCCATTTGAACCAGCAGCATCTGCAGCTCTACAGTACCTTTCATGGAAGACTGCTTTCCTTCTGGCAATAACTTCAGCAAGAAGGGTTTCGGAATTGCAGGCCCTGATGGCAGTTCAGCCATTTATTATTTTTCACAAGGACAGAGCTTCATTAAGAACTAATCCTACTTTTATGTCAAAGGTGGTATCCAGGGTTTCATTGAATCAAGCCATTCACTTGCCTACCTTCTTTCCAAATCCACAAAACAAAGGGGAGAAACTGTTGCACACCCTGGACATTCACAGACAGTTGCGCTACTACTTGGACAGAACTAAAGGTTTCAGGAAAACTGACCAGCTGCTAGTAGCATATGCTGCTGGTACTCAAGGAAATTCCAGTTTCCAAACAGACAATTTCTAAATGGATAGGAAATTGCATCCGCTTTGTTACTCATTTCATGGAAAGACGGTACCAGCTAACATTAGACCTCATTAGAGCCACAGCCACCTCCACAGCCTTCTTAAGAGGGGTGGCTACAAAAGACATTTTAGTAGCTGCCACATGGAGCTCTGTGCATACATTTGCCAAGCATTACAATTTACCTTTATATTCCAGATCCAGAGCAGGCTTCTGTCCTGCAGGGTATCTTAGCTACACCATCCTTTTCCTAGTACCTCCACCCCCAGATTGGCTATGGTATTGATGACTGCAGATGCATCCTTGAAGGTCATAGTACAGTTTTGTACCTACCATAAATGTAGATGTTCGATAGGTATGCATCTGCCTCCTTCCCTCTGTGGTATTCCTAGGGTGATTACCTCTCTATTAGCTAGCTGGGGGGATCTATTATGGTGTATTTGTTTTTATATATATATATATATATATATATATATATTTGCAAATGTTTGGATTTTTTACTGCATTTTTCCAAATTTAGCCTTCCTAGAGGGCACCTGGCATTTGGGGCAAGAAAAACTGAGGAAGATGGTGTCAGCTGACCCAGACTTACCAAAGGGCTGCCTGAGGCAGGACAACCCATATGTGATGACTGCAGATGCATCCCTATCGGACATCTACATTTATGGTAGGTACAAAACTGTACTTTCTCCTATTGCATGTTGAACAAATCAAAGAGGTGGGGGGATCTAGGTCATTGTGTGTATTGTACCTAGTCAGCCATGTAACTGGATAGCACATGCAATATCATTGCCATTTTGTATAGTCCCTCAGAGTGAATGCAGGTATGAATGGAGATGCACATGCTAGTGTGTTTGAAGTAATGAGTCATTCAGCATAAATATATGATGATCTTTGTGTTTCACTGTTTTAGTCATCACATTTGGGTTATCTGCTTGCAGTACCCTCAGTCGGCCTGATTATCAAAGTCTTGGGTCCTGCGTCAGTTGCTGTCTCATCTTCGACACCATTACATCAGTCTTTGCCCGTGCAGTGCACAAAGCAGAAGCAGCTGACTCCTGAAAGTTTTGTTTGTTTCAGAACTGAAGTCTTCAACTAAAGCAAACTTTTTCTTGCTCTAAACCGATGTCAGTAAAAGTCAGTAATTGTACTTCTTGTGGAAAGCAAATACCTCACAAAGATTTGCATTCGTACTGTATTCCTTGTCTAGGCCCTGACCACAACGTACCACACAGTCAATTTTGTGCCTTATTTAAGCAACGGACTATTCGTCGTCTGTATATTTGCGCTTCTAAATATTTTGGTACTTTGTTCAAATATCCAGATATGTCTTCGGTAAGCCATCTAGCTACTGACATTCTGAAAAAACGCAAAGATAAAGGCAGAGACAGGCTGCCTAGGTCCAAAGCTGCCGACAACGATTCTCCTAAGCCATTTCGCTGGTACACAGTGAGGTGCTTTCGCAGCCCCTGATACCCTCTACTTCAGATTCGCAGGCCTCTACTGAGACCCATTAGTCCGGTATGCCGCGAGATGCTTCAAGTGTGGAACCTGTGGATGTCTCTACCTTGGATGGGTCCGGAGCCGCTGTGTGGGCACCGACATCTGAGGGTATACTCAGGCCTACTGACTTGCATATTAAACTGACGCCATCTTTTTCTTCAAGGCCTAAAACTCGAACCATGCCTAGAAAACCGCCCAGACTGCATGGTCAGGCCTGTATGCCTAAAAAACAAATTATAAGAATGGCTGAAGACCTTGTTACTTTAATCAAGGGAAGCCAACCTTCCCCCTCTAAGAGACCTAGGACTGAATTTGCTTATGATACTTCTGAACAGGATTCTGAAATTTGTCTCTTCTGATGACCAGGATTTACCCTTATTTACCTATGAGGATTCTGATGCAGAGGACTCTATTCCCTCTGCTTCCCCCCAGTGAATTTCTCTTTTGGTGAAACCGTGCATACTCTTAGGGAGCACTTCTGCTGGGAAAGTCAGGATTACTCTTATTCTAAAAAGAGGTTTAGGGATTTCTTACTTCTGTCCCAACACAGGCCTTTAGCTGTCCATCCTCTACTAGACATTGTTGATGATACCTTTTCGGATTCTGGCTTGGCCCCTGATTCTTTACCTCCTGCTCCCAGAAAACCTGATAGATATTATAGGGTTCCTGACTCTCACAAGTTCCTTTTTAAAAATCCTACCGCCGATCCTGAGACCATTTCACAGGGACCCAAGGGCATTAAGGCTACTACTGCCAAAAATCCTACCGCCTCTGATAGAGACTCCAGGGCGCTGGATTGATGGGGTAAGAAGGTATACACTTCTGCAACTTTGGCCATTAGGGCCTTAAACTGCCAGTTTCATATGTTAAAGTATCAGCAGCATATTACTGGATTGCTTGAACAGAAAATGATGTTGATTCCTGACTGTGCTGAAAATAAGGATTTACAGGGTTTAATGCATTCTGCTGAACAGGTTGGAAAGCATACTTTGCAATGTGGTTTTGATTCACTAGAGGCATATTGCAGGGCTGCTGTCACTGGGTCTTTACTTAGAAGGCATGCTTGACTTAAGGAGCAATCTTTGCCAGATCATGTTAAAGCTAAATTGCTGGATGCTCCCTTAAATCAGGACCGCCTGTTGGCAACAAGGCCGAAGAAGTTCTTAAAAAAGATGGAGGAAAAAAACTAAATCTATGCAACCTGTTAAAAGATTTCCTACAAGTACAGCCTCCAGGATTTAGTAGGCATTGGCCCTCTAAGAATTGGGCTTTTCCTACCTCTTCCAGGCCTTCTCAGTCCAAACCCAGAACTAGCAGAACACCCAGGCTTCAGTCCCAGGGTACGCACAGGACTAAGCAGTGGGGGGCTTCCACTCCCAAATCAGGGAGTAATAAGACTCTCCCCTATGGTAAACTGTCTGAATGACCTCAACTTTAAAACTTCCAAGCACTTCTCACCTGACTGGTCCTTTAGGGAGGAAAGATTGCTCTGCAGGCAAAAAACTGGGAACTCATTACCCAGGACAAATGGGTTTTAAATATAGTTTCCCAAATATACAGATTTCACTTCCGCACGTTACCAATCCCAAATGATTGGCCAGATCTACCCCCAAATCAGTGGGCAGAGGATCAAAAGCAAGTACTCTGTCAAGCATAAAGGCTGTTCAAACTGTACCAGAAGAGGAAAAGAGACAAGGTTTCTACTCAAGACTTTTCCTGGTCCCCAGAAAAGACAACTCATGGCGTCCTATCCTGGATCTTTCCATCTTAAACACCTTTTTGGTGATTCTAAAATTCAAGATGCTAGCTCTTCACCAGTTATTTCCTATGCTAGGCAAAGATGCCTGGTTGGCAACACTAGATTTAAAGGAAGCCTACCTGCACATCTCAATCAGGGAATCTTGCAGAAGATATCTACACTTCAAAGCAGGCTACATGCACTATCAGTTCTCTGCACTGCCCTTTGGCTCATCTAGTGTGCCCAGGGTATTCACAAAGTGCCTAGCTCCAGTCATTGCCTTTTGCAGGCAAAGAAATATTCAAATATGCCCATACCTGGACAATTGTCTAATTCAGGCAGAAAACCAGGACATACTTTTGAATCATCTGTACAAAAGGTGCTAACTTGTCTGGGGTATACATTAACAAAAAGAAATCACATCTGGTACCCTGTCAACAAATTATATTCCTGGGAGCAAGCTTGAACACCACTTCCTAGATGGCTTTCCTCACGCCAGAGAAACAAATTCATTTGACAACTTACTTCAAACTAATGACCACAAAAACCCTGCTATCTGCAAGGCAAATACTGCAAGCCTTGGGGTTTATGGCCTCCTGCATTCTACTAATTCCATGTGCAAGAGGGCATATGGGGAAGCTACAGTGGTATCTAAAAAGCCTATGGTGTCAACATTCTCAGGATCTAGAAGCAATGATTCCTATCACACCTTGCCTATGGTTAGAGTTCCTTTGGTGGGCAGGGGCCTGCCACCAAAACAAGGGACTACCATTCACTCTACCCCCTGCTGCCCAAACCCTAACAACAGACTCCTCATTCTATGCATGGGGGGCTCACCTGGCAGGGAAGTGCATTTCGGGCAAATGGATCCCAAGTCAAATGCACCTGCATATCAATCAAAAAGAAATGTTAGCTGTACAGAATGCTCTGACAGCCTTCAAGGACCACATTCTTCCAGGGCAATTAATGGTAAAGACGAACAACACCACTGTTATGTGGCACATAAACAAGTAAGGGGGTACCCATTCTTACTCTTCTGCAGACTAGCCATTGCTCTATGGAACACAGCCTTGAGCTACCAAGTGCATATACAGGCTCAATTCCTGCCAGGAAAACTAAATACACTGGCAGACAAACTAAGCAGAAATCTCATGGACCCACACGAGTGGAAATTGGAACCAAAGACTTTCAACATGTTGATAAACAAATAGGGGAGCCCAGATATAGACCTGTTTGCTTCCCCCCAGAACTACCAATTGGACAAATTCCGCACAAGGACTCCCTACAAACAAGCTTGGAAAGTGGATGCTGTGTCCTTCAGCTGGAAAAATCTATCAGATTATGCCTTTCCTTCTCTGCCTCTCCTCTCCAAAGTACTACTAAAGATCAAACAGGACAAATCAAGGATGATACTGATTGCATCAGACTGGCCACGCCAATACTGGTAACCCCCTCTTGCGCAGTTTGTCACTGCTGGCTCCATGGCACCTGCCTCAGACCCCTACCCTGCTGTCACAGCAGGAGAGCCAGATTCTGCACCCTCAGCTTCAAACCCTGAACCTGGCAGCATGGCTGATTACCTAATCTCTTTGTTGCCATCCCTCAGTAAACAAGTGTTGGATGTCATTTTGGAGGCAAGGAGGCCTAGTACTAGAAAATCTTATGCTGAAAAATGGAAAAGATTCTGTGCCTGTAACCAAACTCAAGGATGGGCACAGCAGCGCCCAATTTACCTCAGATTCCTCAATACTTAACTGAGATGCTTCACAAGGGCCTTTCTTTTTCCTCCGTCAAAATTCACACCTCAGCCATATGTTCTTTGTGTTTCACTGTTGCAGTCATTACATTTAGGTAGTCTGCTGGCAGGTTGCCCTCAGTCGGCCTGAATAACAAAGTCTTGGGTCCTGCATTGGTTGGTGTCTCTTCTTCCATGACGTCAGGTCATCAGGGGTATAAAACATGCAACTGATGCCATTTTATTCAGTCTTTCTTGCAGCGCGGTGCCCAAAGCAGAAGCAGTTCGCAAGTGCCGGTCGGCTGACTACTGAAATTTTCGCATTCGAGTTTCAGAACCTTCAATTAAAGCCAAGTACCCCGTTGGGGAAACTTTTTCTTGCTCCTTACCAAAGTCAGTAAAAGTTAATTGCATTACTTGTGGGAAGCAAATACCTCATAAGGATTTTCATTTGTACTGTATTCCTTGCCTAGGCCCAGATTATAACGTGCTTTGCTGTCGGTTTTCTACTAGATTTAACCAACACACTGTTAAATGTCGGGATATTTTTGATTCAAAATATTTTGGATCCAGATTTAATTGCACTGAAATGTCATCGGAAAGCAATCCGACTACCCGGAGTTCACAAGAAACGCAAAGAAAAAGACAGAGACCAACCGTCGAGGTCCAAAACCGATGACGAAGCTTCTCCTAAGCCAGTCGCCGGTACTCAGTGAGGCACTTTTGCAGCCCCTGATACCCACTACTTTTGAGTCGCAGGCCTCTACCGAGACCCATGCGGAGTCCGGTATGCCACGAGATTCTCAGAGTATTGAACCACGGATGTCTGTCCCTTGGATGGGTCTGGAGCTGCTGAGCAGGCACTGGCTTCTGAGGGTGTTTTCAGGCCTCAACATTTTTATATAAAACCGACACCAGCTTCAAAAACAAAATAAAAAACAACTTCTAAGTCTAAAAAACTGATGCATGAGCCACGTACTTGGGCCTCTATGCCTAAAAAACAGATGATCAAAATGGCTGAGGACTTAATTACCTTGATCAGGGGTTCCCAAACCCCCCTGCTAAGAGGCCTAGCCAAGACACTGATTATGAATCTTCAGATCAGGTTTCTATTTCTTCTGATTCCTCTTCTGATCAGGAATTTTCTATACCACCCTATGAGGATTCAGATGCAGAAGAATCCATCCCATCTGCATCTCATCCTGAAAATTATTCTTTTGGAGAAGCCTTGCATACTTTAAGGGAACATTTTAATTGGGAGAGTCAGGATTTCTCTGAATCAGAAAAGAGGCTTAGGGATTTCCTTCTTCTTCCTTAGCATAGGCCTTTGGCTATACCTCTTTATATTGTTGATGTGTTTTCGGAATCAAGCATGGCTCCTGATTCCCTGCCTCCAGCTCCTAGTAAGCCAGACAGATATTACAGGGTTCCTGATTCCCACAAATTTCTGTTAAAACATCTTGCTGCTGATCCTGAAACTATCTCACAGGGTCCCAAAGGTGGGTAAAGGCTTCTACAGCCAAAAATCCTACCCCCTCTGATAGAGATTCCAGGGCGCTGGGTAGATGGGGAAAGAAGGTTTATACGTCTGCAACCTTGGCAATTAGGGCCTTAAACTGCCAGTTTCATATCCTTAAATATCAACAGCATGTTATGGGCCTATTGAAACAGAAAATGATGTTGATTTCTGATTGTGTGGAAAATAAAGAATTACAGGAATTATTGCATGCAGCAGAACAGGTTGGAAAGCATACTTTGCAATGTGGTTTTGATTCCTTGGAGGCCTCTTGCAGGGCCGCAGTTACTGGATCTGTGATTAGAAGGCATGCCTGGCTCAAGGAGCAAAATCTGCCTGATCATGTTAAAGCTAAATTGTTGGATGCCCCTTTACAGCATGGTACTCTGTTTGGTAATAAGGCAGAAGAGGTTTTAAAGAAAATGGAAGACAAAACATAGTATCCCAGGGATTCAGATTTAATTTCCATACTTTGCCAATTCCAAATGGTTGGCCAGATCTGCTACAAAGTCAATGGGCAGAGGCTCAGAAACAAGTTATGTCCCTCATGGATATGGGGGCTATTCAACAGTACCAGAACAGGAAAATGGACAAGGTTTTTATTCAAGGCTGTTTCTGGTACCCAGAAAAGACAATGCCTGGCATCCAATACTGGACTTATCAATTTTGAACACGTTCCTGGACATTCCAAAATTCAAAATGCTAACTTTACAACAGCTACTGCCTATGCTGGGCAAGAATGCTTGGTTAGTGACTCTAGACTTAAAAGAGGCATACCTGCATATCCCAATATGGGAATCGTGCAGAAGATACCTCCGCTTCAAAGCAGGTTTTATGCATTACCAATTCTCTGCACTGCCCTTTGGCTTATCTACTGCACCCAGGGTTTTTACAAAGTGCCTGGCACCAGTAATT